>NW_027463881.1:50370-126361 GCF_050947455.1 Rhinoderma darwinii
CAGTATAGTGGAGGACAGCGCCACCTATTGGAATGTTCTATGTAATAGCAGTATAGTGGAGGGCAGCGCCACCTATTGGAAGGTTCTATGTAATAGCATTATAGTGGAGGACAGCGCCACCTATTGGAATGTTCTATGTAATAGCAGTATAGTGGAGGACAGCGCCACCTATTGGAAGGTTCTATGTAATAGCAGTATAGTGGAGGACAGCGCCACCTATTGGAAGGTACTATGTAATAGCAGTATAGTGGAGGACAGCGCCACCTATTGGAATGTTCTATGTCATAGCAGTATAGTGGAGATTAGCGCCACCTATTGGAAGGTTCTATGTAATAGCAGTACAGTGGAGAACAGTGCCACCTATTGGAAGGTTCTATGTAATAGCAGTATAGTGAAGGACAGCGCCACCTATTGGAATGTTCTATGTAATAGCAGTATAGTGGAGGACAGCGCCACCTATTGGAAGGTTCTATATAATAGCAGTATAGTGGAGGACAGTGCCACCTATTGGAAGGTTCTATGTAATAGCAGTATAGTGGAGGACAGCACCACCTATTGGAAGGTTCTATGTAATAGCAGTATAGTGGAGGACAGCACCACCTATTGGAATGTTCTATGTAATAGCAGTATAGTGGAGGACAGCACCACCTATTGGAATGTTCTATGTAATAGCAGTATAGTGGAGGACAGCGCCACCTAATGGAAGGTTCTATGTAATAGCAGTATAGTGGAGGACAGCGCCACCTATTGGAAGGTTCTATGTAATAGCAGTATAGTGGAGGACAGCGCCACCTATTGGAATGTTCTATGTAATAGCAGTATAGTGGAGGACAGCGCCACCTATTGGAAGGTTCTATATAATAGCAGTATAGTGGAGGACAGCGCCACCTATTGGAAGGTTCAATGTAATAGCAGTATAGTGGAGGACAGCACCACCTACTGGAGGGGTCTATGTAAAAGCAGTACAGTGGAGAACAGCGCCACCTAATGGAAGGTTCTATATAATAGCAGTATAGTGGAGGACAGCGCCACCTATTGGAATGTTCTATGTAATAGCAGTATAGTGGAGGACAGCGCCACCTATTGGAAGGTTCTATGTAATAGCAGTATAGTGGAGGACAGCGCCACCTATTGGAAGGTTCTATATAATAGCAGTATAGTGGAGAACAGCGCCACCTATTGGAAGGTTCTATGTAATAGCAGTATAGTGGTTGGGTCTATGTAATAGCAGTATAGTGGAGGACAGCGCCACCTATTGGAAGGTTCTATGTATTAGCAGTATAGTGGAGGACAGCGCCACCTATTGGAAGGTTCTATGTAATAGCAGTATAGTGGAGGACAGCACCACCTATTGGAATGTTCTATGTAATAGCAGTATAGTGGAGGACAGCGCCACCTATTGGAAGGTTCTATGTAATAGCAGTATAGTGGAGGACAGCGCCACCTATTGGAAGGTTCTATGTAATAGCAGTATAGTGGAGGACAGCGCCACCTATTGGAAGGTTCTATGTAATAGCAGTATAGTGGAGAACAGCGCCACCTATTGGAAGGTTCTATATAATAGCAGTATAGTGGAGGACAGCGCCACCTATTGGAATGTTCTATGTAATAGCAGTATAGTGGAGGACAGCGCCAACTATTGGAATGTTCTATGTAATAGCAGTATAGTGGAGGGCAGCGCCACCTATTGGAAGGTTCTATGTAATAGCATATAGTGGAGGACAGCGCCACCTATTGGAATGTTCTATGTAATAGCAGTATAGTGGAGGACAGCGCCACCTATTGGAATGTTCTATGTAATAGCAGTATAGTGGAGGACAGCTCCACCTATTGGAATGTTCTATGTAATAGCAGTATAGTGAAGGGCAGCGCCACCTATTGGAAGGTTCTATGTAATAGCATTATAGTGGAGGACAGCGCCACCTATTGGAATGTTCTATGTAATAGCAGTATAGTGGAGGACAGCGCCACCTATTGGAAGGTTCTATGTAATAGCAGTATAGTGGAGGACAGCGCCACCTATTGGAAGGTACTATGTAATAGCAGTATAGTGGAGGACAGCGCCACCTATTGGAATGTTCTATGTCATAGCAGTATAGTGGAGATTAGCGCCACCTATTGGAAGGTTCTATGTAATAGCAGTACAGTGGAGAACAGCGCCACCTATTGGAAGGTTCTATGTAATAGCAGTATAGTGAAGGACAGCGCCACCTATTGGAATGTTCTATGTAATAGCAGTATAGTGGAGGACAGCGCCACCTATTGGAAGGTTCTATATAATAGCAGTATAGTGGAGGACAGTGCCACCTATTGGAAGGTTCTATGTAATAGCAGTATAGTGGAGGACAGCACCACCTATTGGAAGGTTCTATGTAATAGCAGTATAGTGGAGGACAGCACCACCTATTGGAATGTTCTATGTAATAGCAGTATAGTGGAGGACAGCACCACCTATTGGAATGTTCTATGTAATAGCAGTATAGTGGAGGACAGCGCCACCTAATGGAAGGTTCTATGTAATAGCAGTATAGTGGAGGACAGCGCCACCTATTGGAAGGTTCTATGTAATAGCAGTATAGTGGAGGACAGCGCCACCTATTGGAATGTTCTATGTAATAGCAGTATAGTGGAGGACAGCGCCACCTATTGGAAGGTTCTATATAATAGCAGTATAGTGGAGGACAGCGCCACCTATTGGAAGGTTCAATGTAATAGCAGTATAGTGGAGGACAGCACCACCTACTGGAGGGGTCTATGTAATAGCAGTACAGTGGAGAACAGCGCCACCTATTGGAAGGTTCTATATAATAGCAGTATAGTGGAAGACAGCGCCACCTATTGGAATGTTCTATGTAATAGCAGTATAGTGGAGGACAGCGCCACCTATTGGAAAGTTCTATGTAATAGCAGTATAGTGGAGGACAGCGCCACCTATTGGAAGGTTCTATATAATAGCAGTATAGTGGAGGACAGCGCCACCTATTGGAATGTTCTATGTAATAGCAGTATAGTGGAGGACAGCGCCACCTTATGGAAGGTTCTATGTAATAGCAGTATAGTGGACACCAGCGCCACCTATTGGAATGTTCTATGTAATAGCAGTATAGTGGAGGACAGCGCCACCTATTGGAATGTTCTATGTAATAGCAGTATAGTGGAGGACAGCGCCAAATATTGGAAGGTTCTATGTAATAGCAGTATAGTGGTTGCGTCTATGTAATAGCAGTATAGTGGAGGACAGCGCCACCTATTGGAAGGTTCTATGTATTAGCAGTATAGTGGAGGACAGCGCCACCTATTGGAAGGTTCTATGTAATAGCAGTATAGTGGAGGACAGCACCACCTATTGGAATGTTCTATGTAATAGCAGTATAGTGGAGGACAGCGCCACCTATTGGAAGGTTCTATGTAATAGCAGTATAGTGGAGGACAGCGCCACCTATTGGAAGTTTCTATGTAATAGCAGTATAGTGGAGGACAGCGCCACCTATTGGAAGGTTCTATGTAATAGCAGTATAGTGGAGGACAGCGCCACCTATTGGAAGGTTCTATATAATAGCAGTATAGTGGAGGACAGCGCCACCTATTGGAAGGTTCTATGTAATAGCAGTATAGTGGAGGACAGCGCCACCTATTGGAATGTTCTATGTAATAGCAGTATAGTGGAGGACAGCGCCACATATTGGAAGGTTCTATGTAATAGCAGTATAGTGGATGGGTCTATGTAATAGCAGTATAGTGGAGGACAGCACCACCTATTGGAAGGTTCTATGTATTAGCAGTATAGTGGAGGACAGCGCCACCTATTGGAAGGTTCTATGTAATAGCAGTATAGTGGAGGACAGCACCACCTATTGGAATGTTCTATGTAATAGCAGTATAGTGGAGGACAGCGCCACCTATTGGAAGGTTCTATGTAATAGCAGTATAGTGGAGGACAGCGCCACCTATTGGAATGTTCTATGTAATAGCAGTATAGTGGAGGACAGCGCCACCTATTGGAAGGTTCTATATAATAGCAGTATAGTGGAGGACAGCGCCACCTATTGGTAGGTTCTATGTAATAGCAGTATAGTGGAGAACAGCGCCACCTACTGGAGGGGTCCATGTAATAGCAGTATAGTGGAGAACAGCGCCACCTACTGGAGGGGTCTATGTAATAGCAGTATAGTGGAGGACAGCGAAACCTATTGGAATGTTCTATGTAATAGCAGTATAGTGGAGGGCAGCGCCACATATTCGAAGGTTCTATGTAATAGCAGTATAGTGGATGGGTCTATGTAATAGCAGTATAGTGGAGGACAGCGCCACCTATTGGAAGGTTCTATGTATTAGCAGTATAGTGGAGCATAGCGCCACCTATTGGAAGGTTCTATGTAATAGCAGTATAGTGGAGGACAGCACCACCAATTGGAATGTTCTATGTAATAGCAGTATAGTGGAGGACAGCGCCACCTATTGGTAGGTTCTATGTAATAGCAGTATAGTGGAGAACAGCGCCACCTACTGGAGGGGTCTATGTAATAGCAGTATAGTGGAGAACAGCGCCACCTACTGGAGGGGTCTATGTAATAGCAGTATAGTGGAGGACAGCTCCACCTATTGGAATGTTCTATGTAATAGCAGTATAGTGGAGGACAGCGCCACCTATTGGAAGGTTCTATGTAATAGCAGTATAGTGGAGGACAGCGCCACCTATTGGAAGGTTCTATATAATATCAGTATAGTGGAGGACAGCGCCACCTATTGGAAGGTTCTATATAATATCAGTATAGTGGAGGACAGCGCCACCTATTGGAATGTTCTATGTAATAGCAGTATAGTGGAGGACAGCGCCACCTATTGGAATGTTCTATGTAATAGCAGTATAGTGGAGGGCAGCGCCACCTATTGGAAGGTTCTATGTAATAGCATTATAGTGGAGGACAGCGCCACCTATTGGAATGTTCTATGTAATAGCAGTATAGAGGAGGACAGCGCCACCTATTGGAAGGTTCTATGTAATAGCAGTATAGTGGAGGACAGCACAACCTATTGGAAGGTTCTATGTAATAGCAGTATAGTGGAGGACAGCGCCACCTATTGGAATGTTCTATGTAATAGCAGTATAGTGGAGGATAGCGCCACCTATTGGAAGGTTCTATGTAATAGCAGTACAGTGGAGAACAGCGCCACCTATTGGAAGGTTCTATGTAATAGCAGTATAGTGGAGGACAGCGCCACCTATTGGAAGGTTCTATGTAATAGCAGTATAGTGGAGGACAGCGCCACCTATTGGAAGGTTCTATATAATAGCAGTATAGTGGAGGAAAGCGCCACCTATTGGAATGTTCTATGTAATAGCAGTATAGTGGAGGACAGCGCCACCTATTGGAAGGTTCAATGTAATAGCAGTATAGTGGAGGACAGCGCCACCTATTGGAATGTTCTATGTAATAGCAGTATAGTGGAGGACAGCGCCACCTATTGGAAGGTTCTATGTATTAGCAGTATAGTGGAGGACAGCGCCACCTATTGGAAGGTTCTATGTAATAGCAGTATAGTGGAGGACAGCACCACCTATTGGAATGTTCTATGTAATAGCAGTATAGTGGAGGACAGCGCCACCTATTGGAAGGTACTATATAATAGCAGTATAGTGGAGAACAGCGCCACCTACTGGAGGGCTCTATGTAATAGCAGTATAGTGGAGGACAGCGCCACCTACTGGAGGGGTCTATGTAATAGCAGTACAGTGGAGAACAGCGCCACCTATTGGAAGGTTCTATATAATAGCAGTATAGTGGAGGACAGCGCCACCTATTGGAATGTTCTATGTAATAGCAGTATAGTGGAGGACAGCGCCACCTATTGGAATGTTCTATGTAATAGCAGTATAGTGGAGGACAGTGCCACCTATTGGAATGTTCTATGTAATAGCAGTATAGTGGAGGACAGCGCCACCTATTGGAAGGTTCTATGTAATAGCAGTATAGTGGAGAACAGCGCCACCTACTGGAGGGGTCTATGTAATAGCAGTATAGTGGAGGACAGCGCCACCTATTGGAAGGTTCTATGTAATAGCAGTATAGTGGAGGACAGCGCCACCTATGGAAGGTTCTATGTAATAGCAGTATAGTGGAGGACAGCGCCACCTATTGGAAGGTTCTATGTAATAGCATTATAGTGGAGGACAGCGCCACCTATTGGAAGGTTCTATGTAATAGCATTATAGTGGAGGACAGCGCCACCTATTGGAATGTTCTATGTAATAGCAGTATAGTGGAGGACAGCGCCACCTATTGGAAGGTTCTATGTAATAGCAGTATAGTGGAGGACAGCACAACCTATTGGAAGGTTCTATGTAATAGCAGTATAGTGGAGGACAGCGCCACCTATTGGAATGTTCTATGTAATAGCAGTATAGTGGAGGATAGCGCCACCTATTGGAAGGTTCTATGTAATAGCAGTAAAGTGGAGAACAGCGCCACCTATTGGAAGGTTCTATGTAATAGCAGTATAGTGGAGGACAGCGCCTCCTATTGGAAGGTTCTATGTAATAGCAGTATAGTGGAGGACAGCGCCACCTATTGGAAGGTTCTATATAATAGCAGTATAGTGGAGGAAAGCGCCACCTATTGGAATGTTCTATGTAATAGCAGTATAGTGGAGGACAGCGCCACCTATTGGAAGGTTCTATGTAATAGCAGTATAGTGGAGGACAGCGCCACCTATTGGAATGTTCTATGTAATAGCAGTATAGTGGAGGACAGCGCCACCTATTGGAAGGTTCTATGTATTAGCAGTATAGTGGAGGACAGCGCCACCTATTGGAAGGTTCTATGTAATAGCAGTATAGTGGAGGACAGCACCACCTATTGGAATGTTCTATGTAATAGCAGTATAGTGGAGGACAGCGCCACCTATTGGAAGGTACTATATAATAGCAGTATAGTGGAGAACAGCGCCACCTACTGGAGGGGTCTATGTAATAGCAGTATAGTGGAGGACAGCGCCACCTACTGGAGGGGTCTATGTAATAGCAGTACAGTGGAGAACAGCGCCACCTATTGGAAGGTTCTATATAATAGCAGTATAGTGGAGGACAGCGCCACCTATTGGAATGTTCTATGTAATAGCAGTATAGTGGAGGACAGCGCCACCTATTGGAATGTTCTATGTAATAGCAGTATAGTGGAGGACAGTGCCACCTATTGGAATGTTCTATGTAATAGCAGTATAGTGGAGGACAGCGCCACCTATTGGAAGGTTCTATGTAATAGCAGTATAGTGGAGAACAGCGCCACCTACTGGAGGGGTCTATGTAATAGCAGTATAGTGGAGGACAGCGCCACCTATTGGAAGGTTCTATGTAATAGCAGTATAGTGGAGGACAGCGCCACCTATTGGAAGGTTATATGTAATAGCAGTATAGTGGAGGACAGCGCCACCTATTGGAAGGTTCTATGTAATTGCAGTATAGTGGAGGACAGCGCCACCTATTGGAATGTTCTATGTCATAGCAGTAGAGTGGAGGATAGCGCCACCTATTGGAAGTTTCTATGTAATAGCAGTACAGTGGAGAACAGCGCCACCTACTGGAGGGGTCTATGTAATAGCAGTATAGTGGAGGACAGCACCACCTACTGGAGGGGTCTATGTAATAACAGTACAGTGGAGAACAGCGCCACCTATTGGAAGGTTCTATATAATAGCAGTATAGTGGAGGACAGCGCCACCTATTGGAATGTTCTATGTAATAGCAGTATAGTGGAGGACAGCGCCACCTATTGGAAGGTTCTATGTAATAGCAGTATAGTGGAGGACAGCGCCACCTATTGGAAGGTTCTATATAATAGCAGTATAGTGGAGGACAGCGCCACCTATTGGAATGTTCTATGTAATAGCAGTATAGTGGAGGACAGCGCCACCTTATGGAAGGTTCTATGTAATAGCAGTATAGTGGAGGACAGCGCCACCTATTGGAATGTTCTATGTAATAGCAGTATAGTGGAGGACAGCGCCAACTATTGGAATGTTCTATGTAATAGCAGTATAGTGGCGGGCAGCGCCACCTATTGGAAGGTTCTATGTATAGCATATAGTGGAGGACAGCGCCACCTATTGGAATGTTCTATGTAATAGCAGTATAGTGGAGGACAGTGCCACCTATTGGAATGTTCTATGTAATAGCAGTATAGTGGAGGGCAGCGCCACCTATTGGAAGGTTCTATGTAATAGCATTATAGTGGAGGACAGCGCCACCTATTGGAATGTTCTATGTAATAGCAGTATAGTGGAGGACAGCGCCACCTATTGGAAGGTTCTATGTAATAGCAGTATAGTGGAGGACAGCGCCACCTATTGGAAGGTACTATGTAATAGCAGTATAGTGGAGGACAGCGCCACCTATTGGAATGTTCTATGTCATAGCAGTATAGTGGAGGATAGCGCCACCTATTGGAAGGTTCTATGTAATAGCAGTACAGTGGAGAACAGCGCCACCTATTGGAAGGTTCTATGTAATAGCAGCATAGTGGAGGACAGCGCCACCTATTGGAACGTTCTATGTAATAGCAGTATAGTGGAGGACAGCGCCACCTATTGGAAGGTTCTATATAATAGCAGTATAGTGGAGGACAGCGCCACCTATTGGAATGTTCTATGTAATAGCAGTATAGTGGAGGACAGCGCCACCTATTGGAAGGTTCTATGTAATAGCAGTATAGTGAAGGACAGCGCCACCTATTGGAATTTTCTATGTAATAGCAGTATAGTGGAGGACAGCGCCACATATTGGAAGGTTCTATGTAATAGCAGTATAGTGGATGGGTCTATGTAATAGCAGTATAGTGGAGGACAGCGCCACCTATTGGAAGGTTCTATGTATTAGCAGTATAGTGGAGGACAGTGCCACCTATTGGAAGGTTCTATGTAATAGCAGTATAGTGGAGGACAGCACCACCTATTGGAATGTTCTATGTAATAGCAGTATAGTGGAGGACAGCGCCACCTATTGGAAGGTTCTATGTAATAGCAGTATAGTGGAGGACAGCGCCACCTATTGGAAGGTTCTATGTATTAGCAGTATAGTGGAGGACAGCGCCACCTATTCGAAGGTTCTATTTAATAGCAGTATAGTGGAGGACAGCACCACCTATTGGAATGTTCTATGTAATAGCAGTATAGGGGAGGACAGCGCCACCTATTGGAAGGTTCTATGTAATAGCAGTATAGTGGAGGACAGCGCCACCTATTGGAAGGTTCTATGTAATAGCAGTATAGTGGAGGACAGCGCCACCTATTGGAATGTTCTATGTAATAGCAGTATAGTGGAGGACAGCGCCACCTATTGGAAGGTTCTATATAATAGCAGTATAGTGGAGGACAGCGCCACCTATTGGAGGGGTCTATGTAATAGCAGTATAGTGGAGGACAGCGCCACCTACTGGAGGGGTCTATGTAATAGCAGTATAGTGGAGGACAGCGCCACCTATTGGAAGGTTCTATGTAATAGCAGTATAGTGGAGGACAGCGCCACCTATTGGAAGGTTCTATGTAATAGCAGTATAATGGAGAACAGCGCCACCTACTGGAGGGGTCTATGTAATAGCAGTACAGTGGAGAACAGCGCCACCTATTGGAAGGTTCTATATAATAGCAGTATAGTGGAGAACAGCGCCACCTATTGGAAGGTTCTATGTAATAGCAGTATAGTGGAGGACAGCGCCACCTATTGGAAGGTTCTATGTAATAGCAGTATAGTGGAGGACAGCGCCACCTATTGGAAGGTTCTATATAATAGCAGTATAGTGGAGGACAGCGCCACCTATTGGAAGGTTCTATGTAATAGCAGTATAGTGGAGGATAGCGCCACCTATTGGAATGTTTCTATGTAATAGTAGTATAGTGGAGGACAGCGCCACATATTGGAAGGTTCTATGTAATAGCAGTATAGTGGATGGGTCTATGTAATAGCAGTATAGTGGAGGACAGCGCCACCTATTGGAAGGTTCTATGTATTAGCAGTATAGTGGGGGACAGCGCCACCTATTGGAATGTTCTATGTAATAGCAGTATAGTGGAGGACAGCGCCACATATTGGAAGGTTCTATGTAATAGCAGTATAGTGGAGGACAGCGCCACCTATTGTAATGTTCTATGTCATAGCAGTTTAGTGGAGGATAGAGCCAACTATTGGAAGGTTCTATGTAATAGCAGTACAGTGGAAAACAGCGCCACCTATTGGAAGGTTCTATGTAATAGCAGTATAGTGGAGGACAGCGCCACCTATTGGAAGGTTCTATGTAATAGCAGTATAGTGGAGGACAGCGCCACCTATTGGAAGGTTCTATGTATTAGCAGTATAGTGGAGGACAGCGCCACCTATTCGAAGGTTCTATTTAATAGCAGTATAGTGGAGGACAGCACCACCTATTGGAATGTTCTATGTAATAGCAGTATAGGGGAGGACAGCGCCACCTATTGGAAGGTTCTATGTAATAGCAGTATAGTGGAGGACAGCGCCACCTATTGGAAGGTTCTATGTAATAGCAGTATAGTGGAGGACAGCGCCACCTATTGGAATGTTCTATGTAATAGCAGTATAGTGGAGGACAGCGCCACCTATTGGAAGGTTCTATATAATAGCAGTATAGTGGAGGACAGCGCCACCTATTGGAGGGGTCTATGTAATAGCAGTATAGTGGAGGACAGCGCCACCTACTGGAGGGGTCTATGTAATAGCAGTATAGTGGAGGACAGCGCCACCTATTGGAAGGTTCTATGTAATAGCAGTATAATGGAGAACAGCGCCACCTACTGGAGGGGTCTATGTAATAGCAGTATAGTGGAGGACAGCGCCACCTACTGGAGGGGTCTATGTAATAGCAGTACAGTGGAGAACAGCGCCACCTATTGGAAGGTTCTATATAATAGCAGTATAGTGGAGAACAGCGCCACCTATTGGAAGGTTCTATGTAATAGCAGTATAGTGGAGGACAGCGCCACCTATTGGAAGGTTCTATGTAATAGCAGTATAGTGGAGGACAGCGCCACCTATTGGAAGGTTCTATGTAATAGCAGTATAGTGGAGGACAGCGCCACCTATTGGAATGTTCTATGTAATAGCAGTATAGTGGAGGACAGCGCCACATATTGGAAGGTTCTATGTAATAGCAGTATAGTGGATGGGTCTATGTAATAGCAGTATAGTGGAGGACAGCGCCACCTATTGGAAGGTTCTATGTATTAGCAGTATAGTGGAGGACAGCGCCACCTATTGGAATGTTCTATGTAATAGCAGTATAGTGGAGGACAGCGCCACATATTGGAAGGTTCTATGTAATAGCAGTATAGTGGAGGACAGCGCCACCTATTGTAATGTTCTATGTCATAGCAGTTTAGTGGAGGACAGCGCCACCTATTGGAAGTTTCTATGTAATAGCAGTATAGTGGAGGACAGCGCCACCTATTGGAATGTTCTATGTAATAGCAGTATAGTGGAGGACAGCGCCACCTATTGGAAGGTTCTATGTAATAGCAGTATAGTGGAGGACAGCACCACCTATTGGAATGTTCTATGTAATAGCAGTATAGTGGAGGACAGCGCTACCTATTGGAAGGTTCTATGTAATAGCAGTATAGTGGAGGACAGCACCACCTATTGGAATGTTCTATGTAATAGCAGTATAGTGGAGGACAGCGCCACCTATTGGAAGGTTCTATATAATAGCAGTATAGTGGAGGACAGCGCCACCTATTGGAATGTTCTATGTAATAGCAGTATAGTGGAGGACAGCGCCACCTATTGGAATGTTCTATGTAATAGCAGTATAGTGGAGGGCAGCGCCACCTATTGGAAGGTTCTATGTAATAGCATTATAGTGGAGGACAGCGCCACCTATTGGAATGTTCTATGTAATAGCAGTATAGTGGAGGACAGCGCCACCTATTGGAAGGTTCTATGTAATAGCAGTATAGTGGAGGACAGCACCACCTATTGGAAGGTTCTATGTAATAGCAGTATAGTGGAGGACAGTGCCACCTATTGGAATGTTCTATGTAATAGCAGTATAGTGGAGGATAGCGCCACCTATTGGAAGGTTCTATGTAATAGCAGTACAGTGGAGAACAGCGCCACCTATTGGAAGGTTCTATATAATAGCAGTATAGTGGAGGACAGCACCACCTATTGGAAGGTTCTATGTAATAGCAGTATAGTGGAGGACAGCGCCACCTATTGGTAGGTTCTATATAATAGCAGTATAGTGGAGGACAGCGCCACCTATTGGAATGTTCTATGTAATAGCAGTATAGTGGAGGACAGCGCCACCTATTGGAAGGTTCTATGTAATAGCAGTATAGTGGAGGACAGCTCCACCTATTGGAATGTTCTATGTAATAGCAGTATAGTGGAGGACAGCGCCACCTATTGGAAGGTTCTATGTAATAGCAGTATAGTGGATGGGTCTATGTAATAGCAGTATAGTGGTGGACAGCGCCACCTATTGGAAGGTTCTATGTATTAGCAGTATAGTGGAGGACAGCGCCACCTATTGGAAGGTTCTATGTAATAGCAGTATAGTGGAGGACAGCACCACCTATTGGAATGTTCTATGTAATAGCAGTATAGTGGAGGACAGCGCCACCTATTGGAAGGTACTATGTAATAGCAGTATAGTGGAGAACAGCGCCACCTACTGGAGGGGTCTATGTAATAGCAGTATAGTGGAGGACAGCGCCACCTACTGGAGGGGTCTATGTAATAGCAGTACAGTGGAGAACAGCGCCACCTATTGGAAGGTTCTATATAATAGCAGTATAGTGGAGGACAGCGCCACCTATTGGAATGTTCTATGTAATAGCAGTATAGTGGAGGACAGCACCACCTATTGGAATGTTCTATGTAATAGCAGTATAGTGGAGGACAGCGCCACCTATTGGAATGTTCTATGTAATAGCAGTATAGTGGAGGACAGCGCCACCTATTGGAAGGTTCTATGTAATAGCAGTATAGTGGAGGACAGCGCCACCTATTGGAAGGTTCTATATAATAGCATTATAGTGAAGGACAGCGCCACCTATAGGAATGTTCTATGTAATAGCAGTATAGTGGAGGACATCGCCACCTATTGGAAGGTTCTATGTAATAGCAGTATAGTGGAGGACAGCACCACCTATTGGAAGGTTCTATGTAATAGCAGTATAGTGGAGGACAGCGCCACCTATTGGAATGTTCTATGTAATAGCAGTATAGTGGAGGACAGCGCCACCTATTGGAAGGTTCTATGTAATAGCAGTACAGTGGAGAACAGCGCCACCTATTGGAAGGTTCTATATAATAGCAGTATAGTGGAGGACAGCGCCACCTATTGGAATGTTCTATGTAATAGCAGTATAGTGGAGGACAGCTCCACCTATTGGAATGTTCTATGTAATAGCAGTATAGTGGAGGACATCACCACCTATTGGAATGTTTCTATGTAATAGCAGTATAGTGGAGGACAGCGCCACCTATTGGAAGGTTCTATGTAATAGCAGTATAGTGGAGAACAGCGCCACCTACTGGAGGGGTCTATGTAATAGCAGTATAGTGGAGGACAGCGCCACCTACTGGAGGGGTCTATGTAATAGCAGTATAGTGGAGGACAGCGCCACCTATTGGAAGGTTCTATGTAATAGCAGTATAGTGGAGGACAGCGCCACCTATTGGAAGGTTCTATGTAATAGCAGTATAGTGGAGAACAGCGCCACCTACTGGAGGGGTCTATGTAATAGCAGTATAGTGGAGGACAGCACCACCTACTGGAGGGGTCTATGTAATAACAGTACAGTGGAGAACAGCGCCACCTATTGGAAGGTTCTATATAATAGCAGTATAGTGGAGGACAGCGCCACCTATTGGAATGTTCTATGTAATAGCAGTATAGTGGAGGACAGCGCCACCTATTGGAAGGTTCTATGTAATAGCAGTATAGTGGAGGACAGCGCCACCTATTGGAAGGTTCTATATAATAGCAGTATAGTGGAGGACAGCGCCACCTATTGGAATGTTCTATGTAATAGCAGTATAGTGGAGGACAGCGCCACCTTATGGAAGGTTCTATGTAATAGCAGTATAGTGGAGGACAGCGCCACCTATTGGAATGTTCTATGTAATAGCAGTATAGTGGAGGACAGCGCCAACTATTGGAATGTTCTATGTAATAGCAGTATAGTGGAGGGCAGCGCCACCTATTGGGAAGGTTCTATGTAATAGCATTATAGTGGAGGACAGCGCCACCTATTGGAATGTTCTATGTAATAGCAGTATAGTGGAGGACAGTGCCACCTATTGGAATGTTCTATGTAATAGCAGTATAGTGGAGGGCAGCGCCACCTATTGGAAGGTTCTATGTAATAGCATTATAGTGGAGGACAGCGCCACCTATTGGAATGTTCTATGTAATAGCAGTATAGTGGAGGACAGCGCCACCTATTGGAAGGTTCTATGTAATAGCAGTATAGTGGAGGACAGCGCCACCTATTGGAAGGTACTATGTAATAGCAGTATAGTGGAGGACAGCGCCACCTATTGGAATGTTCTATGTCATAGCAGTATAGTGGAGGATAGCGCCACCTATTGGAAGGTTCTATGTAATAGCAGTACAGTGGAGAACAGCGCCACCTATTGGAAGGTTCTATGTAATAGCAGCATAGTGGAGGACAGCGCCACCTATTGGAACGTTCTATGTAATAGCAGTATAGTGGAGGACAGCGCCACCTATTGGAAGGTTCTATATAATAGCAGTATAGTGGAGGACAGCGCCACCTATTGGAATGTTCTATGTAATAGCAGTATAGTGGAGGACAGCGCCACCTATTGGAAGGTTCTATGTAATAGCAGTATAGTGAAGGACAGCGCCACCTATTGGAATTTTCTATGTAATAGCAGTATAGTGGAGGACAGCGCCACATATTGGAAGGTTCTATGTAATAGCAGTATAGTGGATGGGTCTATGTAATAGCAGTATAGTGGAGGACAGCGCCACCTATTGGAAGGTTCTATGTATTAGCAGTATAGTGGAGGACAGTGCCACCTATTGGAAGGTTCTATGTAATAGCAGTATAGTGGAGGACAGCACCACCTATTGGAATGTTCTATGTAATAGCAGTATAGTGGAGGACAGCGCCACCTATTGGAAGGTTCTATATAATAGCAGTATAGTGGAGGACAGCGCCACCTATTGGAAGGTTCTATGTAATAGCAGTATAGTGGAGGATAGCGCCACCTATTGGAATGTTCTATGTAATAGTAGTATAGTGGAGGACAGCGCCACATATTGGAAGGTTCTATGTAATAGCAGTATAGTGGATGGGTCTATGTAATAGCAGTATAGTGGAGGACAGCGCCACCTATTGGAAGGTTCTATGTATTAGCAGTATAGTGGGGGACAGCGCCACCTATTGGAATGTTCTATGTAATAGCAGTATAGTGGAGGACAGCGCCACATATTGGAAGGTTCTATGTAATAGCAGTATAGTGGAGGACAGCGCCACCTATTGTAATGTTCTATGTCATAGCAGTTTAGTGGAGGATAGAGCCAACTATTGGAAGGTTCTATGTAATAGCAGTACAGTGGAAAACAGCGCCACCTATTGGAAGGTTCTATGTAATAGCAGTATAGTGGAGGACAGCGCCACCTATTGGAAGGTTCTATGTAATAGCAGTATAGTGGAGGACAGCGCCACCTATTGGAAGGTTCTATGTAATAGCATTATAGTGGAGGACAGCGCCACCTATTGGAATGTTCTATGTAATAGCAGTATAGTGGAGGACAGCGCCACCTATTGGAAGGTTCTATGTAATAGCAGTATAGTGGAGGACAGCGCCACCTATTGGAATGTTCTATGTAATAGCAGTATAGTGGAGGACAGCGCCACCTATTGGAAGGTTCTATATAATAGCAGTATAGTGGAGGACAGCGCCACCTATTGGAAGGTTCTTTATAATAGCAGTATAGTGGAGGACAGCGCCACCTATTGGAGGGGTCTATGTAATAGCAGTATAGTGGAGGACAGCGCCACCTACTGGAGGGGTCTATGTAATAGCAGTATAGTGGAGGACAGCGCCACCTATTGGAAGGTTCTATGTAATAGCAGTATAGTGGAGGACAGCGCCACCTATTGGAAGGTTCTATGTAATAGCAGTATAATGGAGAACAGCGCCACCTACTGGAGGGGTCTATGTAATAGCAGTATAGTGGAGGACAGCGCCACTTACTGGAGGGGTCTATGTAATAGCAGTACAGTGGAGAACAGCGCCACCTATTGGAAGGTTCTATATAATAGCAGTATAGTGGAGAACAGCGCCACCTATTGGAAGGTTCTATGTAATAGCAGTATAGTGGAGGACAGCGCCACCTATTGGAAGGTTCTATGTAATAGCAGTATAGTGGAGGACAGCGCCACCTATTGGAAGGTTCTATGTAATAGCAGTATAGTGGAGGACAGCGCCACCTATTGGAATGTTCTATGTAATAGCAGTATAGTGGAGGACAGCGCCACATATTGGAAGGTTCTATGTAATAGCAGTATAGTGGATGGGTCTATGTAATAGCAGTATAGTGGAGGACAGCGCCACCTATTGGAAGGTTCTATGTATTAGCAGTATAGTGGAGGACAGCGCCACCTATTGGAATGTTCTATGTAATAGCAGTATAGTGGAGGACAGCGCCACATATTGGAAGGTTCTATGTAATAGCAGTATAGTGGAGGACAGCGCCACCTATTGTAATGTTCTATGTCATAGCAGTTTAGTGGAGGACAGCGCCACCTATTGGAAGTTTCTATGTAATAGCAGTATAGTGGAGGACAGCGCCACCTATTGGAATGTTCTATGTAATAGCAGTATAGTGGAGGACAGCGCCACCTATTGGAAGGTTCTATGTAATAGCAGTATAGTGGAGGACAGCACCACCTATTGGAATGTTCTATGTAATAGCAGTATAGTGGAGGACAGCGCTACCTATTGGAAGGTTCTATGTAATAGCAGTATAGTGGAGGACAGCACCACCTATTGGAATGTTCTATGTAATAGCAGTATAGTGGAGGACAGCGCCACCTATTGGAAGGTTCTATATAATAGCAGTATAGTGGAGGACAGCGCCACCTATTGGAATGTTCTATGTAATAGCAGTATAGTGGAGGACAGCGCCACCTATTGGAATGTTCTATGTAATAGCAGTATAGTGGAGGGCAGCGCCACCTATTGGAAGGTTCTATGTAATAGCATTATAGTGGAGGACAGCGCCACCTATTGGAATGTTCTATGTAATAGCAGTATAGTGGAGGACAGCGCCACCTATTGGAAGGTTCTATGTAATAGCAGTATAGTGGAGGACAGCACCACCTATTGGAAGGTTCTATGTAATAGCAGTATAGTGGAGGACAGTGCCACCTATTGGAATGTTCTATGTAATAGCAGTATAGTGGAGGATAGCGCCACCTATTGGAAGGTTCTATGTAATAGCAGTACAGTGGAGAACAGCGCCACCTATTGGAAGGTTCTATATAATAGCAGTATAGTGGAGGACAGCACCACCTATTGGAAGGTTCTATGTAATAGCAGTATAGTGGAGGACAGCGCCACCTATTGGTAGGTTCTATATAATAGCAGTATAGTGGAGGACAGCGCCACCTATTGGAATGTTCTATGTAATAGCAGTATAGTGGAGGACAGCGCCACCTATTGGAAGGTTCTATGTAATAGCAGTATAGTGGAGGACAGCTCCACCTATTGGAATGTTCTATGTAATAGCAGTATAGTGGAGGACAGCGCCACCTATTGGAAGGTTCTATGTAATAGCAGTATAGTGGATGGGTCTATGTAATAGCAGTATAGTGGTGGACAGCGCCACCTATTGGAAGGTTCTATGTATTAGCAGTATAGTGGAGGACAGCGCCACCTATTGGAAGGTTCTATGTAATAGCAGTATAGTGGAGGACAGCACCACCTATTGGAATGGTTCTATGTAATAGCAGTATAGTGGAGGACAGCGCCACCTATTGGAAGGTACTATGTAATAGCAGTATAGTGGAGAACAGCGCCACCTACTGGAGGGGTCTATGTAATAGCAGTATAGTGGAGGACAGCGCCACCTACTGGAGGGGTCTATGTAATAGCAGTACAGTGGAGAACAGCGCCACCTATTGGAAGGTTCTATATAATAGCAGTATAGTGGAGGACAGCGCCACCTATTGGAATGTTCTATGTAATAGCAGTATAGTGGAGGACAGCGCCACCTATTGGAATGTTCTATGTAATAGCAGTATAGTGGAGGACAGCGCCACCTATTGGAATGTTCTATGTAATAGCAGTATAGTGGAGGACAGCGCCACCTATTGGAAGGTTCTATGTAATAGCAGTATAGTGGAGGACAGCGCCACCTATTGGAAGGTTCTATATAATAGCATTATAGTGAAGGACAGCGCCACCTATAGGAATGTTCTATGTAATAGCAGTATAGTGGAGGACATCGCCACCTATTGGAAGGTTCTATGTAATAGCAGTATAGTGGAGGACAGCACCACCTATTGGAAGGTTCTATGTAATAGCAGTATAGTGGAGGACAGCGCCACCTATTGGAATGTTCTATGTAATAGCAGTATAGTGGAGGACAGCGCCACCTATTGGAAGGTTCTATGTAATAGCAGTACAGTGGAGAACAGCGCCACCTATTGGAAGGTTCTATATAATAGCAGTATAGTGGAGGACAGCGCCACCTATTGGAATGTTCTATGTAATAGCAGTATAGTGGAGGACAGCTCCACCTATTGGAATGTTCTATGTAATAGCAGTATAGTGGAGGGCAGCGCCACCTATTGGAAGGTTCTATGTAATAGCATTATAGTGGAGGACAGCGCCACCTATTGGAATGTTCTATGTAATAGCAGTATAGTGGAGGACAGCGCCACCTATTGGAAGGTTCTATGTAATAGCAGTATAGTGGAGGACAGCACCACCTATTGGAAGGTTCTATGTAATAGCAGTATAGTGGAGGACAGCGCCACCTATTGGAATGTTCTATGTAATAGCAGTATAGTGGAGGATAGCGCCACTTATTGGAAGGTTCTATGTAATAGCAGTACAGTGGAGAACAGCGCCACCTATTGGAAAGTTCTATATAATAGCAGTATAGTGGAGGACAGCGCCACCTATTGGAAGGTTCTATGTAATAGCAGTATAGTGGAGGACAGCGCCACCTATTGGTAGGTTCTATATAATAGCAGTATAGTGGAGGACAGCGCCACCTATTGGAATGTTCTATGTAATAGCAGTATAGTGGAGGACAGCGCCACCTATTGGAAGGTTCTATGTAATAGCAGTATAGTGGAGGACAGCGCCACCTATTGGAATGTTCTATGTAATAGCAGTATAGTGGAGGACAGCGCCACCTATTGGAAGGTTCTATGTAATAGCAGTATAGTGGATGGGTCTATGTAATAGCAGTATAGTGGAGGACAGCGCCACCTATTGGAAGGTTCTATGTATTAGCAGTATAGTGGAGGACAGCGCCACCTATTGGAAGGTTCTATGTAATAGCAGTATAGTGGAGGACAGCACCACCTATTGGAATGTTCTATGTAATAGCAGTATAGTGGAGGACAGCACCACCTATTGGAAGGTACTATGTAATAGCAGTATAGTGGAGAACAGCGCCACCTACTGGAGGGGTCTATGTAATAGCAGTATAGTGGAGGACAGCGCCACCTACTGGAGGGGTCTATGTAATAGCAGTACAGTGGAGAACAGCGCCACCTATTGGAAGGTTCTATATAATAGCAGTATAGTGGAGGACAGCGCCACCTATTGGAATGTTGTATGTAATAGCAGTATAGTGGAGGACAGCGCCACCTATTGGAATGTTCTATGTAATAGCAGTATAGTGGAGGACAGCGCCACCTATTGGAAGGTTCTATGTAATAGCAGTATAGTGGAGAACAGCGCCACCTACTGGAGGGGTCTATGTAATAGCAGTATAGTGGAGGACAGCGCCACCTATTGGAAGGTTCTATGTAATAGCAGTATAGTGGAGGACAGCGCCACCTATTGGAAGGTTCTATGTAATAGCAGTATAGTGGAGGACAGCACCACCTATTGGAAGGTTCTATGTAATAGCAGTATAGTGGAGGACAGCGCCACCTATTGGAAGGTTCTATGTAATAGCAGTACAGTGGAGAACAGCGCCACCTATTGGAAGGTTCTATATAATAGCAGTATAGTGGAGGACAGCGCCACCTATTGGAAGGTTCTATGTAATAGCAGTATAGTGGAGGACAGCGCCACCTTTTGGAAGGTTCTATGTAATAGCAGTATAGTGGAGGACAGCGCCACCTATTGGAAAGTTCTATGTAATAGCAGTATAGTGGAGGACAGCGCCACCTATTGGAAGGTTCTATGTATTAGCAGTATAGTGGAGGACAGCGCCACCTATTGGAAGGTTCTATGTAATAGCAGTATAGTGGAGGACAGCACCACCTATTGGAATGTTCAATGTAATAGCAGTATAGTGGAGGACAGCGCCACCTATTGGAAGGTACTATATAATAGCAGTATAGTGGAGAACAGCGCCACCTACTGGAGGGGTCTATGTAATAGCAGTATAGTGGAGGACAGCGCCACCTACTGGAGGGGTCTATGTAATAGCAGTACAGTGGAGAACAGCGCCACCTATTGGAAGGTTCTATATAATAGCAGTATAGTGGAGGACAGCACCACCTATTGGAATGTTCTATGTAATAGCAGTATAGTGGAGGACAGCGCCACCTATTGGAATGTTCTATGTAATAGCAGTATAGTGGAGGACAGTGCCACCTATTGGAATGTTCTATGTAATAGCAGTATAGTGGAGGACAGCGCCACCTATTGGAAGGTTCTATGTAATAGCAGTATAGAGGAGAACAGCGCCACCTACTGGAGGGGTCTATGTAATAGCAGTATAGTGGAGGACAGCGCCACCTATTGGAAGGTTCTATGTAATAGCATTATAGTGAAGGACAGCGCCACCTATAGGAATGTTCTATGTAATAGCAGTATAGTGGAGGACAGCGCCACCTATTGGAAGGTTCTATGTAATAGCAGTATAGTGGAGGACAGCGCCACCTATTGGAATGTTCTATGTAATAGCAGTATAGTGGAGGACAGCGCCACCTATTGGAATGTTCTATGTAATAGCAGTATAGTGCAGGGCAGCGCCACCTATTGGAAGGTTCTATGTAATAGCATTATAGTGGAGGACAGCGCCACCTATTGGAATGTTCTATGTAATAGCAGTATAGTGGAGGACAGCGCCACCTATTGGAAGGTTCTATGTAATAGCAGTATAGTGGATGGGTCTATGTAATAGCAGTATAGTGGAGGACAGCGCCACCTATTGGAAGGTTCTATGTATTAGCAGTATAGTGAAGGACAGCGCCACCTATTGGAAGGTTCTATGTAATAGCAGTATAGTGGAGGACAGCACCACCTATTGGAATGTTCTATGTAATAGCAGTATAGTGGAGGACAGCGCCACCTATTGGAAGGTACTATGTAATAGCAGTATAGTGGAGGACAGCGCCACCTATTGGAATGTTCTATGTCATAGCAGTATAGTGGAGGATAGCGCCACCTATTGGAAGGTTCTATGTAATAGCAGTACAGTGGAGAACAGCGCCTCCTATTGGAATGTTTTATGTAATAGCAGTATAGTGGAGGACAGCGCCACCTATTGGAAGGTTCTATGTAATAGGAGTATAGTGGAGGACAGCGCCACCTATTGGAATGTTCTATGTAATAGCAGTATAGTGGAGGACAGCGCCACCTATTGGAAGGTTCTATGTAATAGCAGTATAGTGGAGGACAGCGCCACCTATTGGAAGGTTCTATGTAATAGCAGTATAGTGGAGGACAGCGCCACCTATTGGAATGTTCTATGTAATAGCAGTATAGTGGAGGATAGCGCCACCTATTGGAAGGTTCTATGTAATAGCAGTACAGTGGAGAACAGCGCCACCTATTGGAAGGTTCTATGTAATAGCAGTATAGTGGAGGACAGCGCCACCTATTGGAAGGTTCTATGTAATAGCAGTATAGTGGAGGACAGCGCCACCTATGGGTAGGTTCTATATAATAGCAGTATAGTGGAGGACAGCGCCACCTATTGGAATGTTCTATGTAATAGCAGTATAGTGGAGGTCATCGCCACCTATTGGAAGGTTCTATGTAATAGCAGTATAGTGGAGGACAGCGCCACCTATTGGAATGTTCTATGTAATAGCAGTATAGTGGAGGACAGCGCCACATATTGGAAGGTTCTATGTAATAGCAGTATAGTGGATGGGTCTATGTAATAGCAGTATAGTGGAGGACAGCGCCACCTATTGGAAGGTTCTATGTATTAGCAGTATAGTGGAGGACAGCGCCACCTATTGGAAGGTTCTATGTAATAGCAGTATAGTGGAGGACAGCACCACCTATTGGAATTTTCTATGTAATAGCAGTATAGTGGAGGACAGCGCCACCTATTGAAAGGTTCTATGTAATAGCAGTATAGTGGAGAACAGCGCCACCTACTGGAGGGGTCTATGTAATAGCAGTATAGTGGAGGACAGCGCCACCTACTGGAGATGTCTATGTAATAGCAGTATAGTGGAGGACAGCGCCACCTATTGGAAGGTTCTATGTAATAGCAGTATAGTGGAGGACAGCGCCACCTATTGGAAGGTTCTATGTAATAGCAGTATAGTGGAGAACAGCGCCACCTACTGGAGGGGTCTATGTAATAGCAGTATAGTGGAGGACAGCGCCACCTACTGGAGGGGTCTATGTAATAGCAGTACAGTGGAGAACAGCGCCACCTATTGGAAGGTTCTATATAATAGCAGTATAGTGGAGGACAGCGCCACCTATTGGAATGTTCTATGTAATAGCAGTATAGTGGAGGACAGCGCCACCTATTGGAATGTTCTATGTAATAGCAGTATAGTGGAGAGCAGCGCCACCTATTGGAAGGTTCTATGTAATAGCATTATAGTGGAGGACAGCGCCACCTTTTGGAATGTTCTATGTAATAGCAGTATAGTGGAGGACAGCACCACCTATTGGAATGTTCTATGTAATAGCAGTATAGTGGAGGACAGCGCCACCTATTGGAAGGTTCTATGTAATAGCAGTATAGTGGAGGACAGCGCCACCTATTGGAAGGTTCTATGTAATAGCAGTATAGTGGAGGACAGCGCCACCTATTGGAATGTTCTATGTAATAGCAGAATAGTGGAGGACAGCGCCACCTATTGGAAGGTTCTATGTAATAGCAGTACAGTGGAGAACAGCGCCACCTATTGGAAGGTTCTATGTAATAGCAGTATAGTGGAGGACAGCGCCACCTATTGGAAGGTTCTATGTAATAGCAGTATAGTGGAGGACAGCGCCACCTATTGGAAGGTTCTATATAATAGCAGTATAGTGGAGGACAGCGCCACCTATTGGAAGGTTCTATGTAATAGCATTACAGTGAAGGACAGCGCCACCTATAGGAATGTTCTATGTAATAGCAGTATAGTGGAGGACAGTGCCACCTATTTGAAGGTTCTATGTAATAGCAGTATAGTGGAGGACAGCACCACCTATTGGAAGGTTCTATGTAATAGCAGTATAGTGGAGGACAGCGCCACCTATTGGAATGTTCTATGTAATAGCAGTATAGTGGAGGACAGCACCACCTATTGGAAGATTCTATGTAATAGCAGTACAGTGGAGAACAGCGCCACCTATTGGAAGGTTCTATATAATAGCAGTATAGTGGAGGACAGCGCCACCTATTGGAATGTTCTATGTAATAGCAGTATAGTGGAGGACAGCGCCACCTATTGGAATGTGCTATGTAATAGCAGTATAGTGGAGGACAGCGCCACCTATTGGAAGGTTCTATGTAATAGCATTATAGTGGAGGACAGCGCCACCTATTGGAATGTTCTATGTAATAGCAGTATAGTGGAGGACAGCGCCACCTATTGGAAGGTTCTATGTAATAGCAGTATAGTGGATGGGTCTATGTAATAGCAGTATAGTGGAGGACAGCGCCACCTATTGGAAGGTTCTATGTATTAGCAGTATAGTGGAGGACAGCGCCACCTATTGGAAGGTTCTATGTAATAGCAGTATAGTGGAGGACAGCACCACCTATTGGAATGTTCTATGTAATAGCAGTATAGTGGAGGACAGCGCCACCTATTGGAAGGTTCTATGTAATAGCAGTATAGTGGAGAACAGCGCCACCTACTGGAGGGGTCTATGTAATAGCAGTATAGTGGAGGACAGCGCCACCTACTGGAGGGGTCTATGTAATAGCAGTACAGTGGAGAACAGCGCCACCTATTGGAAGGTTCTATATAATAGCAGTATAGTGGAGGACAGCGCCACCTATTGGAATGTTCTATGTAATAGCAGTATAGTGGAGGACAGCGCCACCTATTGGAATGTGCTATGTAATAGCAGTATAGTGGAGGACAGCGCAACCATTTGGAAGGTTCTATGTAATAGCAGTATAGTGGAGAACAGCGCCACCTACTGGAGGGGTCTATGTAATAGCAGTATAGTGAAGGACAGCACCACCTATTGGAAGGTTCTATGTAATAGCAGTATAGTGGAGGACAGCGCCACCTATTGGAAGGTTCTATGTAATAGCAGTATAGTGGAGGACAGCGCCACCTATTGGAAGGTTCTATGTAATAGCATTATAGTGGAGGACAGCGCCACCTATTGGAATGTTCTATGTAATAGCAGTATAGTGGAGGACAGCGCCACCTATTGGAATGTTCTATGTAACAGCAGTATAGTGGAGGGCAGCGCCACCTATTGGAAGGTTCTATGTAATAGCATTATAGAGGAGGACAGCGCCACCTATTGGAATGTTCTATGTAATAGCAGTATAGTGGAGGACAGCGCCACCTATTGGAATGTTCTATGTAATAGCAGTATAGTGGAGGGCAGCGCCACCTATTGGAAGGTTCTATGTAATAGCATTATAGTGGAGGACAGCGCCACCTATTGGAATGTTCTGTGTAATAGCAGTATAGTGGAGGACAGCGCCACCTATTGGAAGGTTCTATGTAATAGCAGTATAGTGGAGGACAGCGCCACCTATTGGAAGGTTCTATGTAATAGCAGTATAGTGGAGGACAGCGCCACCTATTGGAATGTTCTATGTCATAGCAGTATAGTGGAGGATAGCGCCACCTATTGGAAGGTTCTATGTAATAGCAGTACAGTGGAGAACAGCGCCACCTATTGGAATGTTCTATGTAATAGCAGTATAGTGGAGGACAGCGCCACCTATTGGAAGGTTCTATGTAATAGCAGTATAGTGGAGGACAGCGCCACCTATTGGAAGGTTCTATGTAATAGCATTATAGTGGAGGACAGCGCCACCTATTGGAATGTTCTATGTAATAGCAGTATAGTGGAGGACAGCGCCACCTATTGGAAGGTTCTATGTAATAGCAGTATAGTGGAGGACAGCGCCACCTATTGGAAGGTTCTATGTAATAGCAGTATAGTGGAGGACAGCGCCACCTATTGGAATGTTCTATGTAATAGCAGTATAGTGGAGGACAGCGCCACCTATGGGTAGGTTCTATATAATAGCAGTATAGTGGAGGACAGCGCCACCTATTGGAATGTTCTATGTAATAGCAGTATAGTGGAGGACAGCGCCACCTATTGGAATGTTCTATGTAATAGCAGTATAGTGGAGGGCAGCGCCACCTATTGGAAGGTTCTATGTAATAGCATTATAGTGGAGGACAGCGCCACCTATTGGAATGTTCTATGTAATAGCAGTATAGTGGAGGACAGCGCCACCTATTGGAAGGTTCTATGTGATAGCAGTATAGTGGAGGACAGCGCCACCTATTGGAATGTTCTATGTAATAGCAGTATAGTGGAGGATAGCGCCACCTATTGGAAGGTTCTATGTAATAGCAGTACAGTGGAGAACAGCGCCACCTATTGGAAGGTTCTATGTAATAGCAGTATAGTGGAGGACAGCGCCACCTATTGGAAGTTTCTATGTAATAGCAGTATAGTGGAGGACAGCGCCACCTATGGGTAGGTTCTATATAATAGCAGTATAGTGGAGGACAGCGCCACCTATTGGAATGTTCTTTGTAATAGCAGTATAGTGGAGGACAGCGCCACCTATTGGAAGGTTCTATGTAATAGCAGTATAGTGGAGGACAGCGCCACCTATTGGAATGTTCTATGTAATAGCAGTATAGTGGAGGACAGCGCCACATATTGGAAGGTTCTATGTAATAGTAGTATAGTGGATGGGTCTATGTAATAGCAGTATAGTGGAGGACAGCGCCACCTATGGGTAGGTTCTATATAATAGCAGTATAGTGGAGGACAGCGCCACCTATTGGAATGTTCTTTGTAATAGCAGTATAGTGGAGGACAGCGCCACCTATTGGAAGGTTCTATGTATTAGCAGTATAGTGGAGGACAGCGCCACCTATTGGAAGGTTCTATGTAATAGCAGTATAGTGGAGGACAGCACCACCTATTGGAATGTTCTATGTAATAGCAGTATAGTGGAGGACAGCGCCACCTATTGGAAGGTTCTATGTAATAGCAGTATAGTGGAGAACAGCGTCACCTACTGGAGGGGTCTATGTAATTGCAGTATAGTGGAGGACAGCGCCACCTACTGGAGGGGTCTATGTAATAGCAGTATAGTGGAGGACAGCGCCACCTATTGGAAGGTTCTATGTAATAGCAGTATAGTGGAGGACAGCGCCACCTATTGGAAGGTTCTATGTAATAGCAGTATAGTGGAGAACAGCGCCACCTACTGGAGGGGTCTATGTAATAGCAGTATAGTGGAGGACAGCGCCACCTACTGGAGGGGTCTATGTAATAGCAGTACAGTGGAGAACAGCGCCACCTATTGGAAGGTTCTATATAATAGCAGTATAGTGGAGGACAGCGCCACCTATTGGAAGGTTCTATATAATAGCAGTATAGTGGAGGACAGCGCCACCTATTGGAATGTTCTATGTAATAGCAGTATAGTGGAGGACAGCGCCACCTATTGGAATGTTCTATGTAATAGCAGTATAGTGGAGGGCAGTGCCACCTATTGGAAGGTTCTATGTAATAGCATTATAGTGGAGGACAGCTCCACCTATTGGAATGTTCTATGTAATAGCAGTATAGTGGAGGACAGCACCACCTATTGGAATGTTCTATGTAATAGCAGTATAGTGGAGGGCAGCGCCACCTATTGGAAGGTTCTATGTAATAGCATTATAGTGGAGAACAGCGCCACCTATTGGAATGTTCTATGTAATAGCAGTATAGTGGAGGACAGCGCCACCTATTGGAAGGTTCTATGTAATAGCAGTATAGTGGAGGACAGCGCCACCTATTGGAAGGTTCTATGTAATAGCAGTATAGTGGAGGACAGCGCCACCTATTGGAATGTTCTATGTCATAGCAGTATAGTGGAGGACAGCGCCACCTATTGGAAGGTTCTATGCAATAGCAGTATAGTGGAGAACAGCGCCACTTACTGGAGGGGTCTATGTAATAGCAGTATAGTGGAGGACAGCGCCACCTATTGGAATGTTCTATGTAATAGCAGTATAGTGGAGGACAGCGCCACCTATTGGAAGGTTCTATGTAATAGCAGTATAGTGGAGGACAGCGCCACCTATTGGAAGGTTCTATGTAATAGCAGTATAGTGGAGGACAGCGCCACCTATTGGAAGGTTCTATGTAATAGCAGTATAGTGGAGAAAAGCGCCACCTACTGGAGGGGTCTATGTAATAGCAGTATAGTGGAGGACAGCGCCACCTACTGGAGGGGTCTATGTAATAGCAGTATAGTGGAGGACAGCGCCACCTATTGGAAGGTTCTATGTAATAGCAGTATAGTGGAGGACAGCGCCACCTATTGGAATGTTCTATGTAATAGCAGTATAGTGGAGGATAGCGCCACCTATTGGAAGGTTCTATGTAATAGCAGTACAGTGGAGAACAGCGCCACCTATTGGAAGGTTCTATGTAATAGCAGTATAGTGGAGGACAGCGCCACCTATTGGAAGGTTCTATGTAATAGCAGTATAGTGGAGGACAGCGCCACCTATGGGTAGGTTCTATATAATAGCAGTATAGTGGAGGACAGCGCCACCTATTGGAATGTTCTATGTAATAGCAGTATAGTGGAGGATAGCGCCACCTATTGGAATGTTCTATGTAATAGCAGTATAGTGGAGGGCAGCACCACCTATTGGAAGGTTCTATGTAATAGCATTATAGTGGAGGACAGCGCCACCTATTGGAATGTTCTATGTAATAGCAGTATAGTGGAGGACAGCGCCACCTATTAAAAGGTTCTATGTAACAGCAGTATATTGGAGGACAGCGCCACCTATTGGAAGGTTCTATGTAATAGCAGTATAGTGGAGGACAGCGCCACATATTGGAATGTTCTATGTCATAGCAGTATAGTGGAGGATAGCGCCACCTATTGGAAGGTTCTATGTAATAGCAGTACAGTGGAGAACAGCGCCTCCTATTGGAATGTTTTATGTAATAGCAGTATAGTGGAGGACAGCGCCACCTATTGGAAGGTTCTATCTAATAGGAGTATAGTGGAGGACAGCGCCACCTATTGGAAGGTTCTATGTAATAGCATTATAGAGGAGGACAGCGCCACCTATTGGAATGTTCTATGTAATAGCAGTATAGTGGAGGACAGCGCCACCTATTGGAAGGTTCTATGTAATAGCAGTATAGTGGTTGACAGCGCCACCTATTGGAAGGTTCTATGTAATAGCAGTATAGTGGAGGACAGCGCCACCTATTGGAAGGTTCTATGTAATAGCAGTATAGTGGAGGACAGCGCCACCTATTGGAAGGTTCTATGTAATAGCAGTATAGTGGAGGACAGCGGCACCTATGGGTAGGTTATATATAATAGCAGTATAGTGGAGGACAGCGCCACCTATTGGAATGTTCTATGTAATAGCAGTATAATGGAGGACAGCGCCACCTATTGGAAGGTTCTATGTAATAGCAGTATAGTGGAGGACAGCGCCACCTATTGGAATGTTCTATATAATAGCAGTATAGTGGAGGACAGCGCCACATATTGGAAGGTTCTATGTAATAGCAGTATAGTGGACGGGTCTATGTAATAGCAGTATAGTGGAGGACAGCGCCACCTATTGGAAGGTTCTATGTATTAGCAGTATAGTGGAGGACAGCGCCACCTATTGGAAGGTTCTATGTAATAGCAGTATAGTGGAGGACAGCACCACCTATTGGAATGTTCTATGTAATAGCAGTATAGTGGAGGACAGCGCCACCTATTGGAAGGTTCTATGTAATAGCAGTATAGTGGAGAACAGCGCCACCTACTGGAGGGGTCTATGTAATAGCAGTATAGTGGAGGACAGCGCCACCTACTGGAGGGGTCTATGTAATAGCAGTATATTGGAGGACAGCGCCACCTATTGGAAGGTTCTATGTAATAGCAGTATAGTGGAGGACAGCGCCACCTATTGGAAGGTTCTATGTAATAGCAGTATAGTGGAGGACAGCGCCACCTATTGGAAGGTTCTATGTAATAGCAGTATAGTGGAGAACAGCGCCACCTACTGGAGGGGTCTATGTAATAGCAGTATAGTGGAGGACAGCGCCACCTACTGGAGGGGTCTATGTAATAGCAGTACAGTGGAGAACAGCGCCACCTATTGGAAGGTTCTATGTAATAGCATTATAGTGGAGGACAGCGCCACCTTTTGGAATGTTCTATGTAATAGCAGTATAGTGGAGGACAGCACCACCTATTGGAATGTTCTATGTAATAGCAGTATAGTGGAGGGCAGCGCCACCTATTGGAAGGTTCTATGTAATAGCATTATAGTGGAGGACAGCGCCACCTATTGGAAGGTTCTATGTAATAGCAGTATAGTGGAGGACAGCGCCACCTATTGGAATGTTCTATGTAATAGCAGTATAGTGGAGGACAGCGCCACCTATTGGAAGGTTCTATGTAATAGCAGTACAGTGGAGGATAGCGCCACCTATTGGAAGGTTCTATGTAATAGCAGTACAGTGGAGAACAGCGCCACCTATTGGAATGTTCTATGTAATAGCAGTATAGTGGAGGACAGCGCCACCTATTGGAAGGTTCTATGTAATAGCAGTATAGTGGAGGACAGCGCCACCTATTGGAAGGTTCTATGTAATAGCATTATAGCGGAGGACAGCGCCACCTATTGGAATGTTCTATGTAATAGCAGTATAGTGGAGGACAGCGCCACCTATTGGAAGGTTCTATGTAATAGCAGTATAGTGGAGGACAGCGCCACCTATTGAAAGGTTCTATGTAATAGCAGTATAGTGGAGGACAGCGCCACCTATTGGAATGTTCTATGTAATAGCAGTATAGTGGAGGATAGCGCCACCTATTGGAAGGTTCTAAGTAATAGCAGTACAGTGGAGAACAGCGCCACCAATTGGAAGGTTCTATGTAATAGCAGTATAGTGGAGGACAGCGCCACCTATTGGAAGGTTCTATGTAATAGCAGTATAGTGGAGGACAGCGCCACCTATTGGAATGTTCTATGTAATAGCAGTATAGTGGAGGACAGCGCCACCTATTGGAAGTTTCTATGTAATAGCAGTATAGTGGAGGACAGCGCCACCTATTGGAAGGTTCTATGTAATAGCAGTATAGTGGAGGACAGCGCCACCTATTGGAAGGTTCTATGTAATAGCAGTATAGTGGAGGACAGCGCCACCTATTGGAAGGTTCTATGTAATAGCAGTATAGTGGACGGGTCTATGTAATAGCAGTATAGTGGAGGACAGCGCCACCTACTGGAGGGCTCTATGTAATAGCAGTATAGTGGAGGACAGCGCCACCTATTGGAAGGTTCTATGTAATAGCAGTATAGTGGAGGACAGCGCCACCTATTGGAATGTTCTATGTAATAGCAGTATAGTGGAGGATAGCGCCACCTATTGGAAGGTTCTATGTAATAGCAGTACAGTGGAGAACAGCGCCACCTATTGGAAGGTTCTATGTAATAGCAGTATAGTGGAGGATAGCGCCACCTATTGGAAGGTTCTATGTAATAGCAGTATAGTGGAGGACAGCGCCACCTATGGGTTGGTTCTATGTAATAGCAGTATAGTGGAGGACAACGCCACCTATTGGAATGTTCTATGTAATAGCAGTATAGTGGAGGATAGCGCCACCTATTGGAATGTTCTATGTAATAGCAGTATAGTGGAGGGCAGCGCCACCTATTGGAAGGTTCTATGTAATAGCATTATAGTGGAGGACAGCGCCACCTATTGGAATGTTCTATGTAATAGCAGTATAGTGGAGGACAGCGCCACCTATTGGAAGGTTCTATGTAATAGCAGTATAGTGGAGGACAGCGCCACCTATTGGAAGGTTCTATGTAATAGCAGTATAGTGGAGGACAGCGCCACATATTGGAATGTTCTATGTCATAGCAGTATAGTGGAGGATAGCGCCACCTATTGGAAGGTTCTATGTAATAGCAGTACAGTGGAGAACAGCGCCTCCTATTGGAATGTTTTATGTAATAGCAGTATAGTGGAGGACAGCGCCACCTATTGGAAGGTTCTATGTAATAGGAGTATAGTGGAGGACAGCGCCACCTATTGGAAGGTTCTATGTAATAGCATTATAGTGGAGGACAGCGCCACCTATTGGAATGTTCTATGTAATAGCAGTATAGTGGAGGACAGCGCCACCTATTGGAAGGTTCTATGTAATAGCAGTATAGTGGAGGACAGCGCCACCTATTGGAAGGTTCTATGTAATAGCAGTATAGTGGAGGACAGCGCCACCTATTGGAATGTTCTATGTAATAGCAGTATAGTGGAGGATAGCGCCACCTATTGGAAGGTTCTATGTAATAGCAGTACAGTGGAGAACAGCGCCACCTATTGGAAGGTTCTATGTAATAGCAGTATAGTGGAGGACAGCGCCACCTATTGGAAGGTTCTATGTAATAGCAGTATAGTGGAGGACAGCGCCACCTATGGGTAGGTTCTATATAATAGCAGTATAGTGGAGGACAGCGCCACCTATTGGAATGTTCTATGTAATAGCAGTGTAGTGGAGGACAGCGCCACCTATTGGAAGGTTCTATGTAATAGCAGTATAGTGGAGGACAGCGCCACCTATTGGAATGTTCTATATAATAGCAGTATAGTGGAGGACAGCGCCACATATTGGAAGGTTCTATGTAATAGCAGTATAGTGGATGGGTCTATGTAATAGCAGTATAGTGGAGGACAGCGCCACCTATTGGAAGGTTCTATGTATTAGCAGTATAGTGGAGGACAGCGCCACCTATTGGAAGGTTCTATGTAATAGCAGTATAGTGGAGGACAGCACCACCTATTGGAATGTTCTATGTAATAGCAGTATAGTGGAGAACAGCGCCACCTACTGGAGGGGTCTATGTAATAGCAGTATAGTGGAGGACAGCGCCACCTACTGGAGGGGTCTATGTAATAGCAGTATAGTGGAGGACAGCGCCACCTATTGGAAGGTTCTATGTAATAGCAGTATAGTGGAGGACAGCGCCACCTATTGGAAGGTTCTATGTAATAGCAGTATAGTGGAGAACAGCGCCACCTACTGGAGGGGGTCTATGTAATAGCAGTATAGTGGAGGACAGCGCCACCTACTGGAGGGGTCTATGTAATAGCAGTACAGTGGAGAACAGCACCACCTATTGGAAGGTTCTATATAATAGCAGTATAGTGGAGGACAGCGCCACCTATTGGAATGTTCTATGTAATAGCAGTATAGTGGAGGACAGCGCCACCTATTGGAATGTTCTATGTAATAGCAGTATAGTGGAGGGCAGCGCCACCTATTGGAAGGTTCTATGTAATAGCATTATAGTGGAGGACAGCGCCACCTTTTGGAATGTTCTATGTAATAGCAGTATAGTGGAGGACAGCACCACCTATTGGAATGTTCTATGTAATAGCAGTATAGTGGAGGGCAGCGCCACCTATTGGAAGGTTCTATGTAATAGCATTATAGTGGAGGACAGCGCCACCTATTGGAATGTTCTATGTAATAGCAGTATAGTGGAGGACAGCGCCACCTATTGGAAGGTTCTATGTAATAGCAGTATAGTGGAGGACAGCGCCACCTATTGGAAGGTTCTATGTAATAGCAGTATAGTGGAGGACAGCGCCACCTATTGGAATGTTCTATGTAATAGCAGTATAGTGGAGGACAGCGCCACCTATTGGAAGGTTCTATGTAATAGCAGTACAGTGGAGAACAGCGCCACCTATTGGAATGTTCTATGTAATAGCAGTATAGTGGAGGACAGCGCCACCTATTGGAAGGTTCTATGTAATAGCAGTATAGTGGAGGACAGCGCCACCTATTGGAAGGTTCTATTTAATAGCAGTATAGTGGAGGACAGCGCCACCTATTGGAATTTTCTATGTAATAGCAGTATAGTGGAGGACAGCGCCACCTATTGGAAGGTTCTATGTAATAGCAGTATAGTGGAGGACAGCGCCACCTATTGGAAGGTTCTATGTAATAGCAGTATAGTGGAGGACAGCGCCACCTATTGGAATTTTCTATGTAATAGCAGTATAGTGGAGGATAGCGCCACCTATTGGAAGGTTCTATGTAATAGCAGTACAGTGGAGAACAGCGCCACCAATTGGAAGGTTCTATGTAATAGCAGTATAGTGGAGGACAGCGCCACCTATTGGAAGGTTCTATGTAATAGCAGTATAGTGGAGGACAGCGCCACCTATTGGAATGTTCTATGTAATAGCAGTATAGTGGAGGACAGCGCCACCTATTGGAAGTTTCTATGTAATAGCAGTATAGTGGAGGACAGCGCCACCTATTGGAAGGTTTTATGTAATAGCAGTATAGTGGAGGACAGCGCCACCTATTGGAAGGTTCTATGTAATAGCAGTATAGTGGAGGACAGCGCCACCTATTGGAATGTTCTATGTAATAGCAGTATAGTGGAGGATAGCGCCACCTATTGGAAGGTTCTATGTAATAGCAGTACAGTGGAGAACAGCGCCACCAATTGGAAGGTTCTATGTAATAGCAGTATAGTGGAGGACAGCGCCACCTATTGGAAGGTTCTATGTAATAGCAGTATAGTGGAGGACAGCGCCACCTATTGGAATGTTCTATGTAATAGCAGTATAGTGGAGGACAGCGCCACCTATTGGAAGTTTCTATGTAATAGCAGTATAGTGGAGGACAGCGCCACCTATTGGAAGGTTCTATGTAATAGCAGTATAGTGGAGGACAGCGCCACCTATTGGAAGGTTCTATGTAATAGCAGTATAGTGGAGGACAGCGCCACCTATTGGAAGGTTCTATGTAATAGCAGTATAGTGGAGAAAAGCGCCACCTACTGGAGGGGTCTATGTAATAGCAGTATAGTGGAGGACAGCGCCACCTACTGGAGGGGTCTATGTAATAGCAGTATAGTGGAGGACAGCGCCACCTATTGGAAGGTTCTATGTAATAGCAGTACAGTGGAGAACAGCGCCACCAATTGGAAGGTTCTATGTAATAGCAGTATAGTGGAGAACAGCGCCACCAATTGGAAGGTTCTATGTAATAGCAGTATAGTGGAGGACAGCGCCACCTATTGGAAGGTTCTATTATAATAGCAGTATAGTGGAGGACAGCGCCACCTATTGGAATGTTCTATGTAATAGCAGTATAGTGGAGGACAGCGCCACCTATTGGAAGTTTCTATGTAATAGCAGTATAGTGGAGGACAGCGCCACCTATTGGAAGGTTCTATGTAATAGCAGTATAGTGGAGGACAGCGCCACCTATTGGAAGGTTCTATGTAATAGCAGTATAGTGGAGGACAGCGCCACCTATTGGAAGGTTCTATGTAATAGCAGTATAGTGGAGAAAAGCGCCACCTACTGGAGGGGTCTATGTAATAGCAGTATAGTGGAGGACAGCGCCACCTACTGGAGGGGTCTATGTAATAGCAGTATAGTGGAGGACAGCGCCACCTATTGGAAGGTTCTATGTAATAGCAGTATAGTGGAGGACAGCGCCACCTATGGGTAGGTTCTATATAATAGCAGTATAGTGGAGGACAGCGCCACCTATTGGAATGTTCTATGTAATAGCAGTATAGTGGAGGATAGCGCCACCTATTGGAATGTTCTATGTAATAGCAGTATAGTGGAGGGCAGCGCCACCTATTGGAAGGTTCTATGTAATAGCATTATAGTGGAGGACAGCGCCACCTATTGGAATGTTCTATGTAATAGCAGTATAGTGGAGGACAGCGCCACCTATTGGAAGGTTCTATGTAATAGCAGTATAGTGGAGGACAGCGCCACCTATTGGAAGGTTCTATGTAATAGCAGTATAGTGGAGGACAGCGCCACATATTGGAATGTTCTATGTCATAGCAGTATAGTGGAGGATAGCGCCACCTATTGGAAGGTTCTATGTAATAGCAGTACAGTGGAGAACAGCGCCTCCTATTGGAATGTTTTATGTAATAGCAGTATAGTGGAGGACAGCGCCACCTATTGGAAGGTTCTATGTAATAGGAGTATAGTGGAGGACAGTGCCACCTATTGGAAGGTTCTATGTAATAGCATTATAGTGGAGGACAGCGCCACCTATTGGAAGGTTCTATGTAATAGCAGTATAGTGGAGGACAGCGCCACCTATGGGTAGGTTCTATATAATAGCAGTATAGTGGAGGACAGCGCCACCTATTGGAATGTTCTATGTAATAGCAGTATAGTGGAGGATAGCGCCACCTATTGGAAGGTTCTATGTAATAGCATTATAGTGGAGGACAGCGCCACCTATTGGAAGGTTCTATGTAATAGCAGTATAGTGGAGGACAGCGCCACATATTGGAATGTTCTATGTCATAGCAGTATAGTGGAGGATAGCGCCACCTATTGGAAGGTTCTATGTAATAGCAGTACAGTGGAGAACAGCGCCTCCTATTGGAATGTTTTATGTAATAGCAGTATAGTGGAGGACAGCGCCACCTATTGGAAGGTTCTATGTAATAGGAGTATAGTGGAGGACAGCGCCATCTATTGGAAGGTTCTATGTAATAGCATTATAGTGGAGGACAGCGCCACCTATTGGAATGTTCTATGTAATAGCAGTATAGTGGAGGTGGAGGTGTAGTACCACAGTCATACATACTAATACAGTTACATGTCAGAGTACGCTGAGAGGTGTAGTACCACATTCACACATAATAATACAGTTACATGTCATAGAGTACGCTGAGAGGTGTAGTACCACAGTCACACGTAATAATACAGTTACATGTCATAGAGTACGCTCAGAGGTGTAGTACCACCGTCACACATAATAATACAGTTACGTGTCATAGAGTACGCTGAGAGGTGTAGTGCCACAGTCACACATAATAATACAGTTACATTTCATAGAGTAGGCTGAGAGGTGTAGTACCACAGTCACACATAATAATACAGTTACATGTCATAGAGTATGCTGAGAGGTGTAGTACCACAGTCACGCATAATAATACAGTTACATGTCATAGAGTACGCTGAGAGGTGTAGTATCACAGTCACACATAATAATACAGTTACATGTCATAGAGTACGCTGAGCGGTGTAGTACCACAGTCATACATAATAATACAGTTACATGTCAGAGTACGCTGAGAGGTGTAGTACCACATTCACACATAATAATACAGTTACGTGTCATAGAGTACGCTGAGAGGTGTAGTACCACAGTCACACGTAATAATACAGTTACATGTCATAGAGTACGCTCAGAGGTGTAGTACCACCGTCACACATAATAATACAGTTACGTGTCATAGAGTACGCTGAGAGGTGTAGTGCCACAGTCACACATAATAATACAGTTACATTTCATAGAGTAGGCTGAGAGGTGTAGTACCACAGTCACACATAATAATACAGTTACATGTCATAGAGTATGCTGAGAGGTGTAGTACCACAGTCACGCATAATAATACAGTTACATGTCATAGAGTACGCTGAGAGGTGTAGTACCACAGTCACACATAATAATACAGTTACATGTCATAGAGTACGCTGAGCGGTGTAGTACCACAGTCACACATAATAATACAGTTACATGTCATAGAGTACGCTGAGAGGTGTAGTACCACAGTCACACATAATAATACAGTTACATGTAATAGAGTACGATGAGAGGTGTAGTACCACAGTCACACATAATAATACAGTTACATGTCAGAGTACGCTGGGAGGTATAGTACCACAGTCACACATAATAATACAGTTACATGTCATATAGTATGCTGAGAGGTGTAGTACCACAGTTACACATAATAATACAGATACATGTCATAGAGTACGCTGGGAGATGTAGTACTACAGTCACGCATAATAATACAGTTACATGTCATAAAGTAGGCTGAGAGGTGTAGTACCACAGTCACACATAATAATACAGTTACATGTCAGAGTACGCTGAGCGGTGTAGTACCACAGTCACGCATAATAATACAGTTACATGTCGTAGAGTACGCTGAGAGGTGTAGTACCACAGTCACACATAATAATACAGTTACATGTCATAGAGTACGCTGAGAGGTGTAGTACCACAGTCACACATAATAAAACAGTTACATGTAATAGAGTACGATGAGAGGTGTAGTACCACAGTCACACATAATAATACAGTTACATGTCATAGAGTAGGCTGAGAGGTGTAGTACCACAGTCACACATAATAATACAGTTACATGTAATAGAGTACACTGAGAGGTGTAGTACCACAGTCACACGTAATAATACAGTTACATGTCATAGAGTACGCTGGGAGGTATAGTACCACAGTCACACATAATAATACAGTTACATGTCATAGAGTATGCTGAGGTGTAGTACCACAGTCACACATAATAATACAGTTACATGTCATAGAGTACGCTGGGAGATGTAGTACTACAGTCACGCATAATAATACAGTTACATGTCATAGAGTAGGCTGAGAGGTGTAGTACCACAGTCACACATAATAATACAGTTACATGTCATAGAGTACGCTGAGCGGTGTAGTACCACAGTCACACATAATAATACAGTTACATGTCGTAGAGTACGCTGAGAGGTGTAGTACCACAGTCACGCGTAATAATACAGTTACGTGTCATAGAGTAGGCGGAGAGGTGTAGTACTACAGTCACACGTAATAATACAGTTACATGTCAGAGTACGCTGAGAGGTGTAGTACCACAGTCACACATAATAATACAGTTAGGTGTCATAGAGTACGCTGGGAGATGTAGTACCACAGTCACACATAATAATAAGGTTACATGTCATAGAGTACGCTGAGAGGTGTAGTACCACAGTCACACGTAATAATACAGTTACAGGTCATAGAGTACGCTGAGAGGTGTAGTACCACAGTCACACATAATAATACAGTTACATGTCATAGAGTACGATGAGAGGTGTAGTACCACAGTCACACATAATAATACAGTTACATGTCATAGAGTACGCTGAGCGGTGTAGTACCACAGTCACGCGTAATAATACAGTTACATGTCATAGAGTAGGCTGAGAGGTGTAGTACCACAGTCACACATAATAATACAGTTACGTGTCGTAGAGTACGCTGCGAGGTGTAGTACCACAGTCACACATAATAATACAGTTACGTGTCATAGAGTAGGCGGAGAGGTGTAGTACCACAGTCACACGTAATAATACAGTTACGTGTCATAGAGTAGGCTGAGAGGTGTAGTACCACATTCACACATAATAATACAGTTACATGTCATAGAGTACGCTGAGAGGTGTAGTACCACAGTCACACATAATAATACAGTTACATGTCATAGAGTACGCTGAGAGGTGTAGTACCACAGTCACACGTAATAATACAGTTACATGTCAGAGTACGCTGAGAGGTGTAGTACCACAGTCACACATAATAATACAGTTAGGTGTCATAGAGTACGCTGGGAGATGTAGTACCACAGTCACACATAATAATACAGTTACATGTCATAGAGTACGCTGAGAGGTGTAGTACCACAGTCACACGTAATAATACAGTTACAGGTCATAGAGTACGCTGAGAGGTGTAGTACCACAGTCACACGTAATAATACAGTTACGTGTCATAGAGTAGGCTGAGAGGTGTAGTACCACAGTCACACATAATAATACAGTTACATGTCGTAGAGTACGCTGCGAGGTGTAGTACCACAGTCACACATAATAATACAGTTACATGTCATAGAGTAGGCGGAGAGGTGTAGTACCACAGTCACACGTAATAATACAGTTACATGTCAGAATACGCTGAGAGGTGTAGTACCACAGTCACACATAATAATACAGTTACGTGTCATAGAGTACGCTGGGAGATGTAGTACCACAGTCACACATAATAATACAGTTACATGTCATAGAGTACGCTGAGAGGTGTAGTACCACAGTCACACGTAATAATACAGTTACATGTCAGAGTACGCTGAGAGGTGTAGTATCACAGTCACACATAATAATACTGTTACATGTCATAGAGTATCCTGAGAAGTGTAGTACCACAGTCACAAATAATAATACAGTTACATGTCATAGAGTACGCTGAGAGGTGTAGTACCACAGTCACACGTAATAATACAGTTACATGTCATAGAGTATCCTGAGAGGTGTAGTACCACAGTCATACATAATAATACAGTTACATGTCATAGAGTATCCTGAGAAGTGTAGTACCACAGTCACAAATAATAATACAGTTACATGTCATAGAGTACGCTGAGAGGTGTAGTACCACAGTCACACGTAATAATACAGTTACATGTCATAGAGTATCCTGAGAGGTGTAGTACCACAGTCATACATAATAATACAGTTACATGTCATAGAGTATCCTGAGAAGTGTAGTACCACAGTCACAAATAATAATACAGTTACATGTCAGAGTATCCTGAGAAGTGTAGTACCACAGTCACACATAATAATACAGTTACATGTCATAGAGTACGCTGGGAGATGTAGTACTACAGTCACACATAATAATACAATTACATGTCATAGAGTACGCTGAGAGGTGTAGTATCACAGTCACACATAATAATACAGTTACATGTCATAGAGTACGCTGAGAGCTGTAGTACTACAGTCACACATAATAATACAGTTACATGTCATAGAGTACGCTGAGAGGTGCAGTACCACAGTCACGCATAATAATACAGTTATATGTCATAGAGTACGCTGAGAGGTGTAGTACCACAGTCACACATAATAATACAGTTACATGTCATAGAGTACGCTGAGAGGTGTAGTACCACAGTCACACATAATAATACAGTTACATGTCATAGAGTACGCTGAGAGTTGTAGTACCACAGTCACACATAATAATACAGTTACATGTCATAGAGTACGCTGAGTGGTGTAGTACCACAGTTACACATAATAATACAGTTACATGTCATAGAGTACGATGAGAGGTGTAGTACCACAGTCACGCATAATAATACAGTTACGTGTCATAGAGGACGCTGAGAGGTGTAGTACCACAGTCACACATAATAATACAGTTACGTGTCATAGAGGACGCTGAGAGGTGTAGTACCACAGTCACACATAATAATACAGTTACATGTCATAGAGTACGCTGAGAGGTGTAGTACCACAGTCACACATAATAATACAGTTACATGTCATAGAGTACGCTGAGAGGCGTAGTACCACAGTCACACATAATAATACAGTTACATGTCATAGAGTACGCTGAGAGGTGTAGTACCACAGTCATACATAATAATACAGTTACATGTCAGAGTACGCTGAGAGGTGTAGTACCACATTCACACATAATAATACAGTTACGTGTCTTAGAGTACACTGAGAGGTGTAGTACCACAGTCACACGTAATAATACAGTTACATGTCATAGAGTACGCTCAGAGGTGTAGTACCACCGTCACACATAATAATACAGTTACGTGTCATAGAGTACGCTGAGAGGTGTAGTGCCACAGTCACACATAATAATACAGTTACATTTCATAGAGTAGGCTGAGAGGTGTAGTACCACAGTCACACATAATAATACAGTTACATGTCATAGAGTATGCTGAGAGGTGTAGTACCACAGTCACGCATAATAATACAGTTACATGTCATAGAGTACGCTGAGAGGTGTAGTACCACAGTCACACATAATAATACAGTTACATGTCATAGAGTACGCTGAGCGGTGTAGTACCACAGTCACACATAATAATACAGTTACATGTCATAGAGTACGCTGAGAGGTGTAGTACCACAGTCACACATAATAATACAGTTACATGTAATAGAGTACGATGAGAGGTGTAGTACCACAGTCACACATAATAATACAGTTACATGTCAGAGTACGCTGGGAGGTATAGTACCACAGTCACACATAATAATACAGTTACATGTCATAGAGTATGCTGAGAGGTGTAGTACCACAGTTACACATAATAATACAGTTACATGTCATAGAGTACGCTGGGAGATGTAGTACTACAGTCACGCATAATAATACAGTTACATGTCATAGAGTAGGCTGAGAGGTGTAGTACCACAGTCACACATAATAATACAGTTACATGTCATAGAGTACGCTGAGCGGTGTAGTACCACAGTCACGCATAATAATACAGTTACATGTCGTAGAGTACGCTGAGAGGTGTAGTACCACAGTCACACATAATAATACAGTTACATGTCATAGAGTACGCTGAGAGGTGTAGTACCACAGTCACACATAATAATACAGTTACATGTAATAGAGTACGATGAGAGGTGTAGTACCACAGTCACACATAATAATACAGTTACATGTCATAGAGTACGCTGGGAGGTGTAGTACCACAGTCACACATAATAATACAGTTACGTGTCATAGAGTACGCTGAGCGGTGTAGTACCACAGTCACACATAATAATACAGTTACATGTCATAGAGTAGGCTGAAAGGTGTAGTACCACAGTCACACATAATAATACAGTTACATGTCATAGAGTATGCTGAGAGGTGTAGTACCACAGTCACACATAATAATACAGTTACATGTCATAGAGTACGCTGGGAGATGTAGTACTACAGTCACGCATAATAATACAGTTACATGTCATAGAGTAGGCTGAGAGGTGTAGTACCACAGTCACACATAATAATACAGTTACATGTCATAGAGTACGCTGAGCGGTGTAGTACCACAGTCACACATAATAATACAGTTACATGTCGTAGAGTACGCTGAGAGGTGTAGTACCACAGTCACGCGTAATAATACAGTTACGTGTCATAGAGTTGGCGGAGAGGTGTAGTACTACAGTCACACGTAATAATACAGTTACATGTCAGAGTACGCTGAGAGGTGTAGTACCACAGTCACACATAATAATACAGTTAGGTGTCATAGAGTACGCTGGGAGATGTAGTACCACAGTCACACATAATAATACAGTTACATGTCATAGAGTACGCTGAGAGGTGTAGTACCACAGTCACACGTAATAATACAGATACAGGTCATAGAGTACGCTGAGAGGTGTAGTACCACAGTCACACATAATAATACAGTTACATGTCATAGAGTACGCTGAGAGGTGTAGTACCACAGTCACACATAATAATACAGTTACATGTCATAGAGTACGCTGAGAGGTGTAGTACCACAGTCACACATAATAATACAGTTACGTGTCATAGAGTAGGCTGAGAGGTGTAGTACCACAGTCACGCATAATAATACAGTTACGTGTCATAGAGTAGGCTGAGAGGTGTAGTACCACAGTCACACATAATAGTACAGTTACGTGTCATAGAGTACGCTGAGAGGTGTAGTACCACAGTCACACATAATAATACAGTTACATGTCATAGAGTATCCTGAGAGGTGTAGTACCACAGTCATACATAATAATACAGTTACATGTCATAGAGTATCCTGAGAAGTGTAGTACCACAGTCACACATAATAATACAGTTACATGTCATAGAGTACGCTGAGTGGTGTAGTACCACAGTTACACATAATAATACAGTTACATGTCATAGAGTACGCTGAGAGGTGTAGTACCACATTCACACATAATAATACAGTTACGTGTCATAGAGTACGCTGAGAGGTGTAGTACCACAGTCACACGTAATAATACAGTTACATGTCATAGAGTACGCTCAGAGGTGTAGTACCACCGTCACACATAATAATACAGTTACGTGTCATAGAGTACGCTGAGAGGTGTAGTGCCACAGTCACACATAATAATACAGTTACATTTCATAGAGTAGGCTGAGAGGTGTAGTACCACAGTCACACATAATAATACAGTTACATGTCATAGAGTATGCTGAGAGGTGTAGTACCACAGTCACGCATAATAATACAGTTACATGTCATAGAGTACGCTGAGAGGTGTAGTACCACAGTCACACATAATAATACAGTTACATGTCATAGAGTACGCTGAGCGGTGTAGTACCACAGTCACACATAATAATACAGTTACATGTCATAGAGTACGCTGAGAGGTGTAGTACCACAGTCACACATAATAATACAGTTACATGTAATAGAGTACGATGAGAGGTGTAGTACCACAGTCACACATAATAATACAGTTACATGTCAGAGTACGCTGGGAGGTATAGTACCACAGTCACACATAATAATACAGTTACATGTCATAGAGTATGCTGAGAGGTGTAGTACCACAGTTACACATAATAATACAGTTACATGTCATAGAGTACGCTGGGAGATGTAGTACTACAGTCACGCATAATAATACAGTTACATGTCATAGAGTAGGCTGAGAGGTGTAGTACCACAGTCACACATAATAATACAGTTACATGTCATAGAGTACGCTGAGCGGTGTAGTACCACAGTCACGCATAATAATACAGTTACATGTCGTAGAGTACGCTGAGAGGTGTAGTACCACAGTCACACATAATAATACAGTTACATGTCATAGAGTACGCTGAGAGGTGTAGTACCACAGTCACACATAATAATACAGTTACATGTAATAGAGTACGATGAGAGGTGTAGTACCACAGTCACACATAATAATACAGTTACATGTCATAGAGTACGCTGGGAGGTGTAGTACCACAGTCACACATAATAATACAGTTACGTGTCATAGAGTACGCTGAGCGGTGTAGTACCACAGTCACACATAATAATACAGTTACATGTCATAGAGTAGGCTGAAAGGTGTAGTACCACAGTCACACATAATAATACAGTTACATGTCATAGAGTATGCTGAGAGGTGTAGTACCACAGTCACACATAATAATACAGTTACATGTCATAGAGTACGCTGGGAGATGTAGTACTACAGTCACGCATAATAACACAGTTACATGTCATAGAGTAGGCTGAGAGGTGTAGTACCACAGTCACACATAATAATACAGTTACATGTCATAGAGTACGCTGAGCGGTGTAGTACCACAGTCACACATAATAATACAGTTACATGTCGTAGAGTACGCTGAGAGGTGTAGCACCACAGTCACGCGTAATAATACAGTTACGTGTCATAGAGTTGGCGGAGAGGTGTAGTACTACAGTCACACGTAATAATACAGTTACATGTCAGAGTACGCTGAGAGGTGTAGTACCACAGTCACACATAATAATACAGTTAGGTGTCATAGAGTACGCTGGGAGATGTAGTACCACAGTCACACATAATAATACAGTTACATGTCATAGAGTACGCTGAGAGGTGTAGTACCACAGTCACACGTAATAATACAGATACAGGTCATAGAGTACGCTGAGAGGTGTAGTACCACAGTCACACATAATAATACAGTTACATGTCATAGAGTACGCTGAGAGGTGTAGTACCACAGTCACACATAATAATACAGTTACATGTCATAGAGTACGCTGAGAGGTGTAGTACCACAGTCACACATAATAATACAGTTACGTGTCATAGAGTAGGCTGAGAGGTGTAGTACCACAGTCACGCATAATAATACAGTTACGTGTCATAGAGTAGGCTGAGAGGTGTAGTACCACAGTCACACATAATAGTACAGTTACGTGTCATAGAGTACGCTGAGAGGTGTAGTACCACAGTCACACATAATAATACAGTTACATGTCATAGAGTATCCTGAGAGGTGTAGTACCACAGTCATACATAATAATACAGTTACATGTCATAGAGTATCCTGAGAAGTGTAGTACCACAGTCACACATAATAATACAGTTACATGTCAGAGTACGCTGAGCGGTGTAGTACCACAGTCACACATAATAATACAGTTACAAGTCATAGAGCAAACTGAGCGGTGTAGAACCACAGTCACACATAATAATACAGTTACGTGTCATAGAGTACGCTGAGAGGTGTAGTACCACAGTCACACATAATAATACAGTTACATGTCAGAGTACGCTGAGAGGTGTAGTACCACAGTCACACATAATAATACAGTTACATGTCATAGAGTACGCTGAGAGGTGTAGTACCACAGTCACATAATAATACAGTTACATGTCAGAGTACGCTGAGAGTTGTAGTACCACCGTCACACATAATAATACAGTTACATGTCATAGAGTACGCTGAGAGGTGTAGTACCACAGTCACACATAATAATACAGTTACATGTCATAGAGTACGCTGAGAGGTGCAGTACCACAGTCACGCATAATAATACAGTTACATGTCATAGAGTACGCTGGGAGGTATAGTACCACAGTCACACGTAATAATAAAGTTACGTGTCATAGAGTACGCTGAGAGGTGTAGTACCACAGTCACGCATAATAATACAGTTACATGTCATAGAGTACGCTGAGAGGTGTAGTACAACAGTCACACATAATAATAGTTACATGTCATAGAGTACGCTGAGAGGTGTAGTACCACAGTCACACATAATAATACAGTTACATGTCATAGAGTACGCTGAGAGGTGTAGTACCACAGTCACACATAATAATACAGTTACGTGTCATAGAGTATGCTGAGAGGTGTAGTACCACAGTCACACATAATAATACAGTTACATGTCATAGAGTACGCTGAGAGGTGTAGTACCACAGTCACACATAATAATACAGTTACATGTCATAGAGTACGCTGGGAGGTATAGTACCACAGTCACACATAATAATACAGTTACATGTCATAGAGTACGCTGAGAGGTGTAGTACCACAGTCACACATAATAATACAGTTACATGTCATAGAGTACGATGAGAGGTGTAGTACCACAGTCACACATAATAATACAGTTACATGTCATAGAGTACGCTGAGAGGTGTAGTACCACAGTCACACATAATAATACAGTTACATGTCATAGAGTATGCTGAGAGGTGTAGTACCAGTCACACATAATAATACAGTTACATGTCATAGAGTACGCTGAGCGGTGTAGTACCACAGTCACGCATAATAATACAGTTACATGTCGTAGAGTACGCTGAGAGGTGTAGTACCACAGTCACACATAATAATACAGTTACATGTCATAGAGTACGCTGAGAGGTGTAGTACCACAGTCACACATAATAATACAGTTACATGTAATAGACTACGATGAGAGGTGTAGTACCACAGTCACACATAATAATACAGTTACATGTCATAGAGTACGCTGAGAGGTGTAGTACCACAGTCACACATAATAATACAGTTACATGTCATAGAGTAGGCTGAGAGGTGTAGTACCACAGTCACACATAATAATACAGTTACATGTAATAGAATACGCTGAGAGGTGTAGTACCACAGTCACACGTAATAATACAGTTACATGTCATAGAGTACGCTGGGAGGTATAGTACCACAGTCACACATAATAATACAGTTACATGTCATAGAGTATGCTGAGAGGTGTAGTACCACAGTCACACATAATAATACAGTTACATGTCATAGAGTACGCTGGGAGATGTAGTACTACAGTCACGCATAATAATACAGTTACATGTCATAGAGTAGGCTGAGAGGTGTAGTACCACAGTCACACATAATAATACAGTTACATGTCATAGAGTACGCTGAGCGGTGTAGTACCACAGTCACACATAATAATACAGTTACATGTCGTAGAGTACGCTGAGAGGTGTAGTACCACAGTCACGCGTAATAATACAGTTACGTGTCATAGAGTAGGCGGAGAGGTGTAGTACTACAGTCACACGTAATAATACAGTTACATGTCAGAGTACGCTGAGAGGTGTAGTACCACAGTCACACATAATAATACAGTTAGGTGTCATAGAGTACGCTGGGAGATGTAGTACCACAGTCACACATAATAATACAGTTACATGTCATAGAGTACGCTGAGAGGTGTAGTACCACAGTCACACGTAATAATACAGTTACAGGTCATAGAGTACGCTGAGAGGTGTAGTACCACAGTCACACATAATAATACAGTTACATGTCATAGAGTACGCTGAGAGGTGTAGTACCACAGTCACGCATAATAATACAGTTACGTGTCATAGAGTAGGCTGAGAGGTGTAGTACCACAGTCACGCATAATAATACAGTTACGTGTCATAGAGTAGGCTGAGAGGTGTAGTACCACAGTCACACATAATAGTACAGTTACGTGTCAGAGTACGCTGAGAGGTGTAGTACCACAGTCACACATAATAATACAGTTACGTGTCATAGAGTACGCTGAGAGGTGTAGTACCACAGTCACACGTAATAATACAGTTACGTGTCATAGAGTAGGCTGAGAGGTGTAGTACCACAGTCACACATAATAATACAGTTACATGTCATAGAGTACGCTGAGCGGTGTAGTACCACAGTCACACGTAATAATACAGTTACGTGTCATAGAGTACGCTGAGAGGTGTAGTACCACAGTCACACGTAATAATACAGTTACATGTCATAGAGTACGCTGAGCGGTGTAGTACCACAGTCACACGTAATAATACAGTTACATGTGTCAGAGTACGCTGAGAGGTGTAGTACCACAGTCACACATAATAATACAGTTACGTGTCATAGAGTAGGCTGAGAGGTGTAGTACCACAGTCACACATAATAATACAGTTACATGTCGTAGAGTACGCTGCGAGGTGTAGTACCACAGTCACACATAATAATACAGTTACATGTCATAGAGTAGGCGGAGAGGTGTAGTACCACAGTCACACGTAATAATACAGTTACGTGTCATAGAGTAGGCTGAGAGGTGTAGTACCACATTCACACATAATAATACAGTTACATGTCATAGAGTACGCTGAGAGGTGTAGTACCACATTCACACATAATAATACAGTTACATGTCATAGAGTACGCTGAGAGGTGTAGTACCACAGTCACACGTAATAATACAGTTACATGTGATAGAGTACGCTGGGAGGTATAGTACCACAGTCACACATAATAATACAGTTACATGTCATAGAGTACGCTGAGAGGTGTAGTACCACAGTCACACATAATAATACAGTTACATGTCATAGAGTACGCTGAGAGGTGTAGTACCACAGTCACACGTAATAATACAGTTACGTGTCATAGAGTAGGCTGAGAGGTGTAGTACCACAGTCACACATAATAATACAGTTACATGTCGTAGAGTACGCTGCGAGGTGTAGTACCACAGTCACACATAATAATACAGTTACATGTCATAGAGTAGGCGGAGAGGTGTAGTACCACAGTCACACATAATAATACAGTTACATGTCAGAGTACGCTGAGAGGTGTAGTACCACAGTCACACATAATAATACAGTTACGTGTCATAGAGTACGCTGGGAGATGTAGTACCACAGTCACACATAATAATACAGTTACATGTCATAGAGTACGCTGAGAGGTGTAGTACCACAGTCACACGTAATAATACAGTTACATGTCATAGAGTACGCTGAGAGGTGTAGTACCACAGTCACACATAATAATACAGTTACATGTCATAGAGTACGCTGAGAGGTGTAGTACCACAGTCACGCATAATAATACAGTTACGTGTCATAGAGTAGGCTGAGAGGTGTAGTACCACAGTCACGCATAATAATACAGTTACGTGTCATAGAGTAGGCTGAGAGGTGTAGTACTACAGTCACACATAATAATACAGTTACATGTCAGAGTACGCTGAGAGGTGTAGTACCACAGTCACACATAATAATACAGTTACATGTCATAGAGTACGCTGAGAAGTGTAGTACCACAGTCACACATAATAATACAGTTACATGTCATAGAGTACGCTGAGAGGTGTAGTATCACAGTCACACATAATAATACTGTTACATGTCATAGAGTATCCTGAGAGGTGTAGTACCACAGTCATACATAATAATACAGTTACATGTCATAGAGTATCCTGAGAGGTGTAGTACCACAGTCACAAATAATAATACAGTTACATGTCAGAGTATCCTGAGAAGTGTAGTACCACAGTCACACATAATAATACAGTTACATGTCAGAGAGTACGCTGAGAGTTGTAGTACCACAGTCACACATAATAATACAGTTACATGTCATAGAGTACGCTGAGAGGTGTAGTATCACAGTCACACATAATAATACAGTTACATGTCATAGAGTACGCTGAGAGCTGTAGTACTACAGTCACACATAATAATACAGTTACATGTCATAGAGTACGCTGAGAGGTGCAGTACCACAGTCACGCATAATAATACAGTTACATGTCATAGAGTACGCTGAGAGGTGTAGTACCACAGTCACACATAATAATACAGTTACATGTCATAGAGTACGCTGAGAGTTGTAGTACCACAGTCACACATAATAATACAGTTACATGTCATAGAGTACGATGAGTGGTGTATTACCACAGTCACACATAATAATACAGTTACATGTCATAGAGTACGATGAGAGGTGTAGTACCACAGTCACGCATAATAATACAGTTACGTGTCATAGAGGACGCTGAGAGGTGTAGTACCACAGTCACACATAATAATACAGTTACGTGTCATAGAGGACGCTGAGAGGTGTAGTACCACAGTCACACATAATAATACAGTTACATGTCATAGAGTACGCTGAGAGGTGTAGTACCACAGTCACACATAATAATACAGTTACATGTCATAGAGTACGCTGAGAGGCGTAGTACCACAGTCACACATAATAATACAGTTACATGTCATAGAGTACGCTGAGAGGTGTAGTACCACAGTCATACATAATAATACAGTTACATGTCAGAGTACGCTGAGAGGTGTAGTACCACATTCACACATAATAATACAGTTACGTGTCATAGAGTACGCTGAGAGGTGTAGTACCACAGTCACACGTAATAATACAGTTACATGTCATAGAGTAGGCTGAGAGGTGTAGTACCACAGTCACACATAATAATACAGTTACATGTCATAGAGTACGCTGAGCGGTGTAGTACCACAGTCACGCATAATAATACAGTTACATGTCGTAGAGTACGCTGAGAGGTGTAGTACCACAGTCACACATAATAATACAGTTACATGTCATAGAGTACGCTGAGAGGTGTAGTACCACAGTCACACATAATAATACAGTTACATGTAATAGAGTACGATGAGAGGTGTAGTACCACAGTCACACATAATAATACAGTTACATGTCATAGAGTACGCTGGGAGGTGTAGTACCACAGTCACACATAATAATACAGTTACGTGTCATAGAGTACGCTGAGCGGTGTAGTACCACAGTCACACATAATAATACAGTTACATGTCATAGAGTAGGCTGAAAGGTGTAGTACCACAGTCACACATAATAATACAGTTACATGTCATAGAGTATGCTGAGAGGTGTAGTACCACAGTCACACATAATAATACAGTTACATGTCATAGAGTACGCTGGGAGATGTAGTACTACAGTCACGCATAATAATACAGTTACATGTCATAGAGTAGGCTGAGAGGTGTAGTACCACAGTCACACATAATAATACAGTTACATGTCATAGAGTACGCTGAGCGGTGTAGTACCACAGTCACACATAATAATACAGTTACATGTCGTAGAGTACGCTGAGAGGTGTAGTACCACAGTCACGCGTAATAATACAGTTACGTGTCATAGAGTTGGCGGAGAGGTGTAGTACTACAGTCACACGTAATAATACAGTTACATGTCAGAGTACGCTGAGAGGTGTAGTACCACAGTCACACATAATAATACAGTTAGGTGTCATAGAGTACGCTGGGAGATGTAGTACCACAGTCACACATAATAATACAGTTACATGTCATAGAGTACGCTGAGAGGTGTAGTACCACAGTCACACGTAATAATACAGATACAGGTCATAGAGTACGCTGAGAGGTGTAGTACCACAGTCACACATAATAATACAGTTACATGTCATAGAGTACGCTGAGAGGTGTAGTACCACAGTCACACATAATAATACAGTTACATGTCATAGAGTACGCTGAGAGGTGTAGTACCACAGTCACACATAATAATACAGTTACGTGTCATAGAGTAGGCTGAGAGGTGTAGTACCACAGTCACGCATAATAATACAGTTACGTGTCATAGAGTAGGCTGAGAGGTGTAGTACCACAGTCACACATAATAGTACAGTTACGTGTCATAGAGTACGCTGAGAGGTGTAGTACCACAGTCACACATAATAATACAGTTACATGTCAGAGTACGCTGAGAGGTGTAGTACCACAGTCACACATAATAATACAGTTACATGTCATAGAGTACGCTGAGAGGTGTAGTACCACAGTCACATAATAATACAGTTACATGTCAGAGTACGCTGAGAGTTGTAGTACCACCGTCACACATAATAATACAGTTACATGTCATAGAGTACGCTGAGAGGTGTAGTACCACAGTCACACATAATAATACAGTTACATGTCATAGAGTACGCTGAGAGGTGCAGTACCACAGTCACGCATAATAATACAGTTACATGTCATAGAGTACGCTGAGAGGTGTAGTACCACAGTCACACATAATAATACAGTTACATGTCATAGAGTACGCTGGGAGGTATAGTACCACAGTCACACGTAATAATAAAGTTACGTGTCATAGAGTACGCTGAGAGGTGTAGTACCACAGTCACGCATAATAATACAGTTACATGTCATAGAGTACGCTGAGAGGTGTAGTACAACAGTCACACATAATAATAGTTACATGTCATAGAGTACGCTGAGAGGTGTAGTACCACAGTCACACATAATAATACAGTTACATGTCATAGAGTACGCTGAGAGGTGTAGTACCACAGTCACACATAATAATACAGTTACGTGTCATAGAGTATGCTGAGAGGTGTAGTACCACAGTCACACATAATAATACAGTTACATGTCATAGAGTACGCTGAGAGGTGTAGTACCACAGTCACACATAATAATACAGTTACATGTCATAGAGTACGCTGGGAGGTATAGTACCACAGTCACACATAATAATACAGTTACATGTCATAGAGTACGCTGAGAGGTGTAGTACCACAGTCACACATAATAATACAGTTACATGTCATAGAGTACGATGAGAGGTGTAGTACCACAGTCACACATAATAATACAGTTACATGTCATAGAGTACGCTGAGAGGTGTAGTACCACAGTCACACATAATAATACAGTTACATGTCATAGAGTATGCTGAGAGGTGTAGTACCAGTCACACATAATAATACAGTTACATGTCATAGAGTACGCTGAGCGGTGTAGTACCACAGTCACGCATAATAATACAGTTACATGTCGTAGAGTACGCTGAGAGGTGTAGTACCACAGTCACACATAATAATACAGTTACATGTCATAGAGTACGCTGAGAGGTGTAGTACCACAGTCACACATAATAATACAGTTACATGTAATAGACTACGATGAGAGGTGTAGTACCACAGTCACACATAATAATACAGTTACATGTCATAGAGTACGCTGAGAGGTGTAGTACCACAGTCACACATAATAATACAGTTACATGTCATAGAGTAGGCTGAGAGGTGTAGTACCACAGTCACACATAATAATACAGTTACATGTAATAGAATACGCTGAGAGGTGTAGTACCACAGTCACACGTAATAATACAGTTACATGTCATAGAGTACACTGGGAGGTATAGTACCACAGTCACACATAATAATACAGTTACATGTCATAGAGTATGCTGAGAGGTGTAGTACCACAGTCACACATAATAATACAGTTACATGTCATAGAGTACGCTGGGAGATGTAGTACCACAGTCACGCATAATAATACAGTTACATGTCATAGAGTAGGCTGAGAGGTGTAGTACCACAGTCACACATAATAATACAGTTACATGTCATAGAGTACGCTGAGCGGTGTAGTACCACAGTCACACATAATAATACAGTTACATGTCGTAGAGTACGCTGAGAGGTGTAGTACCACAGTCACGCGTAATAATACAGTTACGTGTCATAGAGTAGGCGGAGAGGTGTAGTACTACAGTCACACGTAATAATACAGTTACATGTCAGAGTACGCTGAGAGGTGTAGTACCACAGTCACACATAATAATACAGTTAGGTGTCATAGAGTACGCTGGGAGATGTAGTACCACAGTCACACATAATAATACAGTTACATGTCATAGAGTACGCTGAGAGGTGTAGTACCACAGTCACACGTAATAATACAGTTACAGGTCATAGAGTACGCTGAGAGGTGTAGTACCACAGTCACACATAATAATACAGTTACATGTCATAGAGTACGCTGAGAGGTGTAGTACCACAGTCACGCATAATAATACAGTTACGTGTCATAGAGTAGGCTGAGAGGTGTAGTACCACAGTCACGCATAATAATACAGTTACGTGTCATAGAGTAGGCTGAGAGGTGTAGTACCACAGTCACACATAATAGTACAGTTACGTGTCAGAGTACGCTGAGAGGTGTAGTACCACAGTCACACATAATAATACAGTTACGTGTCATAGAGTACGCTGAGAGGTGTAGTACCACAGTCACACGTAATAATACAGTTACGTGTCATAGAGTAGGCTGAGAGGTGTAGTACCACAGTCACACATAATAATACAGTTACATGTCATAGAGTACGCTGAGCGGTGTAGTACCACAGTCACACGTAATAATACAGTTACGTGTCATAGAGTACGCTGAGAGGTGTAGTACCACAGTCACACGTAATAATACAGTTACATGTCATAGAGTACGCTGAGCGGTGTAGTACCACAGTCACACGTAATAATACAGTTACATGTGTCAGAGTACGCTGAGAGGTGTAGTACCACAGTCACACATAATAATACAGTTACGTGTCATAGAGTAGGCTGAGAGGTGTAGTACCACAGTCACACATAATAATACAGTTACATGTCGTAGAGTACGCTGCGAGGTGTAGTACCACAGTCACACATAATAATACAGTTACATGTCATAGAGTAGGCGGAGAGGTGTAGTACCACAGTCACACGTAATAATACAGTTACGTGTCATAGAGTAGGCTGAGAGGTGTAGTACCACATTCACACATAATAATACAGTTACATGTCATAGAGTACGCTGAGAGGTGTAGTACCACATTCACACATAATAATACAGTTACATGTCATAGAGTACGCTGAGAGGTGTAGTACCACAGTCACACGTAATAATACAGTTACATGTGATAGAGTACGCTGGGAGGTATAGTACCACAGTCACACATAATAATACAGTTACATGTCATAGAGTACGCTGAGAGGTGTAGTACCACAGTCACACATAATAATACAGTTACATGTCATAGAGTACGCTGAGAGGTGTAGTACCACAGTCACACGTAATAATACAGTTACGTGTCATAGAGTAGGCTGAGAGGTGTAGTACCACAGTCACACATAATAATACAGTTACATGTCGTAGAGTACGCTGCGAGGTGTAGTACCACAGTCACACATAATAATACAGTTACATGTCATAGAGTAGGCGGAGAGGTGTAGTACCACAGTCACACATAATAATACAGTTACATGTCAGAGTACGCTGAGAGGTGTAGTACCACAGTCACACATAATAATACAGTTACGTGTCATAGAGTACGCTGGGAGATGTAGTACCACAGTCACACATAATAATACAGTTACATGTCATAGAGTACGCTGAGAGGTGTAGTACCACAGTCACACGTAATAATACAGTTACATGTCATAGAGTACGCTGAGAGGTGTAGTACCACAGTCACACATAATAATACAGTTACATGTCATAGAGTACGCTGAGAGGTGTAGTACCACAGTCACGCATAATAATACAGTTACGTGTCATAGAGTAGGCTGAGAGGTGTAGTACCACAGTCACGCATAATAATACAGTTACGTGTCATAGAGTAGGCTGAGAGGTGTAGTACTACAGTCACACATAATAATACAGTTACATGTCAGAGTACGCTGAGAGGTGTAGTACCACAGTCACACATAATAATACAGTTACATGTCATAGAGTACGCTGAGAGGTGTAGTATCACAGTCACACATAATAATACTGTTACATGTCATAGAGTATCCTGAGAGGTGTAGTACCACAGTCATACATAATAATACAGTTACATGTCATAGAGTATCCTGAGAGGTGTAGTACCACAGTCACAAATAATAATACAGTTACATGTCAGAGTATCCTGAGAAGTGTAGTACCACAGTCACACATAATAATACAGTTACATGTCAGAGAGTACGCTGAGAGGTGTAGTACCACAGTCACACATAATAATACAGTTACATGTCATAGAGTACGCTGAGAGGTGTAGTATCACAGTCACACATAATAATACAGTTACATGTCATAGAGTACGCTGAGAGCTGTAGTACTACAGTCACACATAATAATACAGTTACATGTCATAGAGTACGCTGAGAGGTGCAGTACCACAGTCACGCATAATAATACAGTTATATGTCATAGAGTACGCTGAGAGGTGTAGTACCACAGTCACACATAATAATACAGTTACATGTCATAGAGTACGCTGAGAGGTGTAGTACCACAGTCACACATAATAATACAGTTACATGTCATAGAGTACGCTGAGAGTTGTAGTACCACAGTCACACATAATAATACAGTTACATGTCATAGAGTACGATGAGTGGTGTATTACCACAGTCACACATAATAATACAGTTACATGTCATAGAGTACGATGAGAGGTGTAGTACCACAGTCACGCATAATAATACAGTTACGTGTCATAGAGGACGCTGAGAGGTGTAGTACCACAGTCACACATAATAATACAGTTACGTGTCATAGAGGACGCTGAGAGGTGTAGTACCACAGTCACACATAATAATACAGTTACATGTCATAGAGTACGCTGAGAGGTGTAGTACCACAGTCACACATAATAATACAGTTACATGTCATAGAGTACGCTGAGAGGCGTAGTACCACAGTCACACATAATAATACAGTTACATGTCATAGAGTACGCTGAGAGGTGTAGTACCACAGTCATACATAATAATACAGTTACATGTCAGAGTACGCTGAGAGGTGTAGTACCACATTCACACATAATAATACAGTTACGTGTCATAGAGTACGCTGAGAGGTGTAGTACCACAGTCACACGTAATAATACAGTTACATGTCATAGAGTACGCTCAGAGGTGTAGTACCACCGTCACACATAATAATACAGTTACGTGTCATAGAGTACGCTGAGAGGTGTAGTGCCACAGTCACACATAATAATACAGTTACATTTCATAGAGTAGGCTGAGAGGTGTAGTACCACAGTCACACATAATAATACAGTTACATGTCATAGAGTATGCTGAGAGGTGTAGTACCACAGTCACGCATAATAATACAGTTACATGTCATAGAGTACGCTGAGAGGTGTAGTACCACAGTCACACATAATAATACAGTTACATGTCATAGAGTACGCTGAGCGGTGTAGTACCACAGTCACACATAATAATACAGTTACATGTCATAGAGTACGCTGAGAGGTGTAGTACCACAGTCACACATAATAATACACTTACATGTAATAGAGTACGATGAGAGGTGTAGTACCACAGTCACACATAATAATACAGTTACATGTCAGAGTACGCTGGGAGGTATAGTACCACAGTCACACATAATAATACAGTTACATGTCATAGAGTATGCTGAGAGGTGTAGTACCACAGTTACACATAATAATACAGTTACATGTCATAGAGTACGCTGGGAGATGTAGTACTACAGTCACGCATAATAATACAGTTACATGTCATAGAGTAGGCTGAGAGGTGTAGTACCACAGTCACACATAATAATACAGTTACATGTCATAGAGTACGCTGAGCGGTGTAGTACCACAGTCACGCATACTAATACAGTTACATGTCGTAGAGTACGCTGAGAGGTGTAGTACCACAGTCACACATAATAATACAGTTACATGTCATAGAGTACGCTGAGAGGTGTAGTACCACAGTCACACATAATAATACAGTTACATGTAATAGAGTACGATGAGAGGTGTAGTACCACAGTCACACATAATAATACAGTTACATGTCATAGAGTACGCTGGGAGGTGTAGTACCACAGTCACACATAATAATACAGTTACGTGTCATAGAGTACGCTGAGCGGTGTAGTACCACAGTCACACATAATAATACAGTTACATGTCATAGAGTAGGCTGAAAGGTGTAGTACCACAGTCACACATAATAATACAGTTACATGTCATAGAGTATGCTGAGAGGTGTAGTACCACAGTCACACATAATAATACAGTTACATGTCATAGAGTACGCTGGGAGATGTAGTACTACAGTCACGCATAATAATACAGTTACATGTCATAGAGTAGGCTGAGAGGTGTAGTACCACAGTCACACATAATAATACAGTTACATGTCATAGAGTACGCTGAGCGGTGTAGTACCACAGTCACACATAATAATACAGTTACATGTCATAGAGTACGCTGAGCGGTGTAGTACCACAGTCACACATAATAATACAGTTACAAGTCATAGAGCAAACTGAGCGGTGTAGAACCACAGTCACACATAATAATACAGTTACGTGTCATAGAGTACGCTGAGAGGTGTAGTACCACAGTCACACATAATAATACAGTTACATGTCAGAGTACGCTGAGAGGTGTAGTACCACAGTCACACATAATAATACAGTTACATGTCATAGAGTACGCTGAGAGGTGTAGTACCACAGTCACATAATAATACAGTTACATGTCAGAGTACGCTGAGAGTTGTAGTACCACCGTCACACATAATAATACAGTTACACGTAATAGAGTACGCTGAGAGGTGTAGTACCACAGTCACACATAATAATACAGTTACATGTCATAGAGTACGCTGAGAGGTGCAGTACCACAGTCACGCATAATAATACAGTTACATGTCATAGAGTATGCTGAGAGGTGTAGTACCATAGTCACACATAATAATACAGTTACATGTCATAGAGTACGCTGGGAGGTATAGTACCACAGTCACACGTAATAATACAGTTACGTGTCATAGAGTACGCTGAGAGGTGTAGTACCACAGTCACGCATAATAATACAGTTACATGTCATAGAGTATGCTGAGAGGTGTAGTACCAGTCACACATAATAATACAGTTACATGTCATAGAGTACGCTGAGAGGTGTAGTACCACAGTCACACATAATAATACAGTTACATGTCATAGAGTACGCTGAGAGGTGTAGTACCACAGTCACACATAATAATACAGTTACATGTCAGAGAGTACGCTGAGAGGTGTAGTATCACAGTCACACATAATAATACAGTTACATGTCATAGAGTAGGCTGAGAGGTGTAGTACCACAGTCACACATAATAATACAGTTACATGTCATAGAGTACGCTGAGAGGTGTAGTATCACAGTCACACATAATAATACAGTTACATGTCATAGAGTACGCTGGGAGGTATAGTACCACAGTCACACATAATAATACAGTTACATGTCATAGAGTAGGATGAGAGGTGTAGTACCATAGTCACGCATAATAATACAGTTACATGTCATAGAGTACGCTGGGAGGTATAGTACCACAGTCACACATAATAATACAGTTACATGTCATAGAGTATGCTGAGAGGTGTAGTACCACAGTCACACATAATAATACAGTTACATGTCATAGAGTACGATGAGAGGTGTAGTACCACAGTCACACATAATAATACAGTTACATGTCAGAGTACGCTGAGAGGTGTAGTACCACAGTCACACATAATAATACAGTTACATGTCATAGAGTATGCTGAGAGGTGTAGTACCACAGTCACACATAATAATACAGTTACATGTCATAGAGTACGCTGAGAGGTGTAGTACCACAGTCACACATAATAATACAGTTACATGTCATAGAGTACGCTGAGAGGTGTAGTACCACAGTCACACATAATAATACAGTTACATGTCATAGAGTACGCTGAGAGGTGTAGTACCACAGTCACACATAATAATACAGTTACAGGTCATAGAGTAGGATGAGAGGTGTAGTACCATAGTCACGCATAATAATACAGTTACATGTCATAGAGTACGCTGAGAGGTGTAGTACCACAGTCACACATAATAATACAGTTACATGTCATAGAGTACGCTGAGCGGTGTAGTACCACAGTCACGCATAATAATACAGTTACATGTCGTAGAGTACGCTGAGAGGTGTAGTACCACAGTCACACATAATAATACAGTTACATGTCATAGAGTACGCTGAGAGGTGTAGTACCACAGTCACACATAATAATACAGTTACATGTAATAGAGTACGATGAGAGGTGTAGTACCACAGTCACACATAATAATACAGTTACATGTCATAGAGTACGCTGAGCGGTGTAGTACCACAGTCACACATAATAATACAGTTACATGTAATAGAGTACGCTGGGAGGTGTAGTACCACAGTCACACATAATAATACAGTTACGTGTCATAGAGTACGCTGAGCGGTGTAGTACCACAGTCACACATAATAATACAGTTACATGTCATAGAGTAGGCTGAAAGGTGTAGTACCACAGTCACACATAATAATACAGTTACATGTCATAGAGTACGCTGGGAGATGTAGTACTACAGTCACGCATAATAATACAGTTACATGTCATAGAGTAGGCTGAGAGGTGTAGTACCACAGTCACACATAATAATACAGTTACATGTCATAGAGTACGCTGAGCGGTGTAGTACCACAGTCACACATAATAATACAGTTACATGTCGTAGAGTACGCTGAGAGGTGTAGTACCACAGTCACGCGTAATAATACAGTTACGTGTCATAGAGTTGGCGGAGAGGTGTAGTACTACAGTCACACGTAATAATACAGTTACATGTCAGAGTACGCTGAGAGGTGTAGTACCACAGTCACACATAATAATACAGTTAGGTGTCATAGAGTACGCTGGGAGATGTAGTACCACAGTCACACATAATAATACAGTTACATGTCATAGAGTACGCGGAGAGGTGTAGTACCACAGTCACACGTAATAATACAGTTACAGGTCATAGAGTACGCTGAGAGGTGTAGTACCACAGTCACGCATAATAATACAGTTACGTGTCATAGAGTAGGCTGAGAGGTGTAGTACCACAGTCACGCATAATAATACAGTTACGTGTCATAGAGTAGGCTGAGAGGTGTAGTACCACAGTCACACATAATAGTACAGTTACATGTCATAGAGTACGCTGAGAGGTGTAGTACCACAGTCACACATAATAATACAGTTACATGTCATAGAGTATCCTGAGAGGTGTAGTACCACAGTCATACATAATAATACAGTTACATGTCATAGAGTATCCTGAGAAGTGTAGTACCACAGTCACACATAATAATACAGTTACATGTCAGAGTACGCTGAGCGGTGTAGTACCACAGTCACACATAATAATACAGTTACAAGTCATAGAGCAAACTGAGCGGTGTAGAACCACAGTCACACATAATAATACAGTTACGTGTCATAGAGTACGCTGAGAGGTGTAGTACCACAGTCACACATAATAATACAGTTACATGTCAGAGTACGCTGAGAGGTGTAGTACCACAGTCACACATAATAATACAGTTACATGTCATAGAGTACGCTGAGAGGTGTAGTACCACAGTCACATAATAATACAGTTACATGTCAGAGTACGCTGAGAGTTGTAGTACCACCGTCACACATAATAATACAGTTACACGTAATAGAGTACGCTGAGAGGTGTAGTACCACAGTCACACATAATAATACAGTTACATGTCATAGAGTACGCTGAGAGGTGCAGTACCACAGTCACGCATAATAATACAGTTACATGTCATAGAGTATGCTGAGAGGTGTAGTACCATAGTCACACATAATAATACAGTTACATGTCATAGAGTACGCTGGGAGGTATAGTACCACAGTCACACGTAATAATACAGTTACGTGTCATAGAGTACGCTGAGAGGTGTAGTACCACAGTCACGCATAATAATACAGTTACATGTCATAGAGTATGCTGAGAGGTGTAGTACCAGTCACACATAATAATACAGTTACATGTCATAGAGTACGCTGAGAGGTGTAGTACCACAGTCACACATAATAATACAGTTACATGTCATAGAGTACGCTGAGAGGTGTAGTACCACAGTCACACATAATAATACAGTTACATGTCAGAGAGTACGCTGAGAGGTGTAGTATCACAGTCACACATAATAATACAGTTACATGTCATAGAGTAGGCTGAGAGGTGTAGTACCACAGTCACACATAATAATACAGTTACATGTCATAGAGTACGCTGAGAGGTGTAGTATCACAGTCACACATAATAATACAGTTACATGTCATAGAGTACGCTGGGAGGTATAGTACCACAGTCACACATAATAATACAGTTACATGTCATAGAGTAGGATGAGAGGTGTAGTACCATAGTCACGCATAATAATACAGTTACATGTCATAGAGTACGCTGGGAGGTATAGTACCACAGTCACACATAATAATACAGTTACATGTCATAGAGTATGCTGAGAGGTGTAGTACCACAGTCACACATAATAATACAGTTACATGTCATAGAGTACGATGAGAGGTGTAGTACCACAGTCACACATAATAATACAGTTACATGTCAGAGTACGCTGAGAGGTGTAGTACCACAGTCACACATAATAATACAGTTACATGTCATAGAGTACGCTGAGAGGTGTAGTACCACAGTCACACATAATAATACAGTTACATGTCATAGAGTACGCTGAGAGGTGTAGTACCACAGTCACACATAATAATACAGTTACATGTCATAGAGTACGCTGAGAGGTGTAGTACCACAGTCACACATAATAATACAGTTACATGTCATAGAGTACGCTGAGAGGTGTAGTACCACAGTCACACATAATAATACAGTTACAGGTCATAGAGTAGGATGAGAGGTGTAGTACCATAGTCACGCATAATAATACAGTTACATGTCATAGAGTACGCTGAGAGGTGTAGTACCACAGTCACACATAATAATACAGTTACATGCCATAGAGTACGCTGAGAGGTGTAGTACCACAGTCACACATAATAATACAGTTACATGTCATAGAGTATGCTGAGAGGTGTAGTACCACAGTCACACATAATAATACAGTTACATGTCATAGAGTACGCTGGGAGATGTAGTACTACAGTCACGCATAATAATACAGTTACATGTCATAGAGTAGGCTGAGAGGTGTAGTACCACAGTCACACATAATAATACAGTTACATGTCATAGAGTACGCTGAGCGGTGTAGTACCACAGTCACACATAATAATACAGTTACATGTCATAGAGTACGCTGAGCGGTGTAGTACCACAGTCACACATAATAATACAGTTACAAGTCATAGAGCAAACTGAGCGGTGTAGAACCACAGTCACACATAATAATACAGTTACGTGTCATAGAGTACGCTGAGAGGTGTAGTACCACAGTCACACATAATAATACAGTTACATGTCAGAGTACGCTGAGAGGTGTAGTACCACAGTCACACATAATAATACAGTTACATGTCATAGAGTACGCTGAGAGGTGTAGTACCACAGTCACATAATAATACAGTTACATGTCAGAGTACGCTGAGAGTTGTAGTACCACCGTCACACATAATAATACAGTTACACGTAATAGAGTACGCTGAGAGGTGTAGTACCACAGTCACACATAATAATACAGTTACATGTCATAGAGTACGCTGAGAGGTGCAGTACCACAGTCACGCATAATAATACAGTTACATGTCATAGAGTATGCTGAGAGGTGTAGTACCATAGTCACACATAATAATACAGTTACATGTCATAGAGTACGCTGGGAGGTATAGTACCACAGTCACACGTAATAATACAGTTACGTGTCATAGAGTACGCTGAGAGGTGTAGTACCACAGTCACGCATAATAATACAGTTACATGTCATAGAGTATGCTGAGAGGTGTAGTACCAGTCACACATAATAATACAGTTACATGTCATAGAGTACGCTGAGAGGTGTAGTACCACAGTCACACATAATAATACAGTTACATGTCATAGAGTACGCTGAGAGGTGTAGTACCACAGTCACACATAATAATACAGTTACATGTCAGAGAGTACGCTGAGAGGTGTAGTATCACAGTCACACATAATAATACAGTTACATGTCATAGAGTAGGCTGAGAGGTGTAGTACCACAGTCACACATAATAATACAGTTACATGTCATAGAGTACGCTGAGAGGTGTAGTATCACAGTCACACATAATAATACAGTTACATGTCATAGAGTACGCTGGGAGGTATAGTACCACAGTCACACATAATAATACAGTTACATGTCATAGAGTAGGATGAGAGGTGTAGTACCATAGTCACGCATAATAATACAGTTACATGTCATAGAGTACGCTGGGAGGTATAGTACCACAGTCACACATAATAATACAGTTACATGTCATAGAGTATGCTGAGAGGTGTAGTACCACAGTCACACATAATAATACAGTTACATGTCATAGAGTACGATGAGAGGTGTAGTACCACAGTCACACATAATAATACAGTTACATGTCAGAGTACGCTGAGAGGTGTAGTACCACAGTCACACATAATAATACAGTTACATGTCATAGAGTATACTGAGAGGTGTAGTACCACAGTCACACATAATAATACAGTTACATGTCATAGAGTACGCTGAGAGGTGTAGTACCACAGTCACACATAATAATACAGTTACATGTCATAGAGTACGCTGAGAGGTGTAGTACCACAGTCACACATAATAATACAGTTACATGTCATAGAGTACGCTGAGAGGTGTAGTACCACAGTCACACATAATAATACAGTTACAGGTCATAGAGTAGGATGAGAGGTGTAGTACCATAGTCACGCATAATAATACAGTTACATGTCATAGAGTACGCTGAGAGGTGTAGTACCACAGTCACACATAATAATACAGTTACATGTCATAGAGTACGCTGAGCGGTGTAGTACCACAGTCACGCATAATAATACAGTTACATGTCGTAGAGTACGCTGAGAGGTGTAGTACCACAGTCACACATAATAATACAGTTACATGTCATAGAGTACGCTGAGAGGTGTAGTACCACAGTCACACATAATAATACAGTTACATGTAATAGAGTACGATGAGAGGTGTAGTACCACAGTCACACATAATAATACAGTTACATGTCATAGAGTACGCTGAGCGGTGTAGTACCACAGTCACACATAATAATACAGTTACATGTAATAGAGTACGCTGGGAGGTGTAGTACCACAGTCACACATAATAATACAGTTACGTGTCATAGAGTACGCTGAGCGGTGTAGTACCACAGTCACACATAATAATACAGTTACATGTCATAGAGTAGGCTGAAAGGTGTAGTACCACAGTCACACATAATAATACAGTTACATGTCATAGAGTACGCTGGGAGATGTAGTACTACAGTCACGCATAATAATACAGTTACATGTCATAGAGTAGGCTGAGAGGTGTAGTACCACAGTCACACATAATAATACAGTTACATGTCATAGAGTACGCTGAGCGGTGTAGTACCACAGTCACACATAATAATACAGTTACATGTCGTAGAGTACGCTGAGAGGTGTAGTACCACAGTCACGCGTAATAATACAGTTACGTGTCATAGAGTTGGCGGAGAGGTGTAGTACTACAGTCACACGTAATAATACAGTTACATGTCAGAGTACGCTGAGAGGTGTAGTACCACAGTCACACATAATAATACAGTTAGGTGTCATAGAGTACGCTGGGAGATGTAGTACCACAGTCACACATAATAATACAGTTACATGTCATAGAGTACGCTGAGAGGTGTAGTACCACAGTCACACGTAATAATACAGTTACAGGTCATAGAGTACGCTGAGAGGTGTAGTACCACAGTCACGCATAATAATACAGTTACGTGTCATAGAGTAGGCTGAGAGGTGTAGTACCACAGTCACGCATAATAATACAGTTACGTGTCATAGAGTAGGCTGAGAGGTGTAGTACCACAGTCACACATAATAGTACAGTTACATGTCATAGAGTACGCTGAGAGGTGTAGTACCACAGTCACACATAATAATACAGTTACATGTCATAGAGTATCCTGAGAGGTGTAGTACCACAGTCATACATAATAATACAGTTACATGTCATAGAGTATCCTGAGAAGTGTAGTACCACAGTCACACATAATAATACAGTTACATGTCAGAGTACGCTGAGCGGTGTAGTACCACAGTCACACATAATAATACAGTTACAAGTCATAGAGCAAACTGAGCGGTGTAGAACCACAGTCACACATAATAATACAGTTACGTGTCATAGAGTACGCTGAGAGGTGTAGTACCACAGTCACACATAATAATACAGTTACATGTCAGAGTACGCTGAGAGGTGTAGTACCACAGTCACACATAATAATACAGTTACATGTCATAGAGTACGCTGAGAGGTGTAGTACCACAGTCACATAATAATACAGTTACATGTCAGAGTACGCTGAGAGTTGTAGTACCACCGTCACACATAATAATACAGTTACACGTAATAGAGTACGCTGAGAGGTGTAGTACCACAGTCACACATAATAATACAGTTACATGTCATAGAGTACGCTGAGAGGTGCAGTACCACAGTCACGCATAATAATACAGTTACATGTCATAGAGTACGCTGAGAAGTGTAGTACCACAGTCACACATAATAATACAGTTACATGTCAGAGTACGCTGAGAGTTGTAGTACCACAGTCACACATAATAATACAGTTAGGTGTCATAGAGTACGCTGGGAGATGTAGTACCACAGTCACACATAATAATACAGTTACATGTCATAGAGTACGCTGAGAGGTGTAGTACCACAGTCACACGTAATAATACAGATACAGGTCATAGAGTACGCTGAGAGGTGTAGTACCACAGTCACACATAATAATACAGTTACATGTCATAGAGTACGCTGAGAGGTGTAGTACCACAGTCACACATAATAATACAGTTACATGTCATAGAGTACGCTGAGAGGTGTAGTACCACAGTCACACATAATAATACAGTTACGTGTCATAGAGTAGGCTGAGAGGTGTAGTACCACAGTCACGCATAATAATACAGTTACGTGTCATAGAGTAGGCTGAGAGGTGTAGTACCACAGTCACACATAATAGTACAGTTACGTGTCATAGAGTACGCTGAGAGGTGTAGTACCACAGTCACACATAATAATACAGTTACATGTCATAGAGTATCCTGAGAGGTGTAGTACCACAGTCATACATAATAATACAGTTACATGTCATAGAGTATCCTGAGAAGTGTAGTACCACAGTCACACATAATAATACAGTTACATGTCAGAGTACGCTGAGCGGTGTAGTACCACAGTCACACATAATAATACAGTTACAAGTCATAGAGCAAACTGAGCGGTGTAGAACCACAGTCACACATAATAATACAGTTACGTGTCATAGAGTACGCTGAGAGGTGTAGTACCACAGTCACACATAATAATACAGTTACATGTCAGAGTACGCTGAGAGGTGTAGTACCACAGTCACACATAATAATACAGTTACATGTCATAGAGTACGCTGAGAGGTGTAGTACCACAGTCACATAATAATACAGTTACATGTCAGAGTACGCTGAGAGTTGTAGTACCACCGTCACACATAATAATACAGTTACATGTCATAGAGTACGCTGAGAGGTGTAGTACCACAGTCACACATAATAATACAGTTACATGTCATAGAGTACGCTGAGAGGTGCAGTACCACAGTCACGCATAATAATACAGTTACATGTCATAGAGTACGCTGGGAGGTATAGTACCACAGTCACACGTAATAATAAAGTTACGTGTCATAGAGTACGCTGAGAGGTGTAGTACCACAGTCACGCATAATAATACAGTTACATGTCATAGAGTACGCTGAGAGGTGTAGTACAACAGTCACACATAATAATAGTTACATGTCATAGAGTACGCTGAGAGGTGTAGTACCACAGTCACACATAATAATACAGTTACATGTCATAGAGTACGCTGAGAGGTGTAGTACCACAGTCACACATAATAATACAGTTACGTGTCATAGAGTATGCTGAGAGGTGTAGTACCACAGTCACACATAATAATACAGTTACATGTCATAGAGTACGCTGAGAGGTGTAGTACCACAGTCACACATAATAATACAGTTACATGTCATAGAGTACGCTGGGAGGTATAGTACCACAGTCACACATAATAATACAGTTACATGTCATAGAGTACGCTGAGAGGTGTAGTACCACAGTCACACATAATAATACAGTTACATGTCATAGAGTACGATGAGAGGTGTAGTACCACAGTCACACATAATAATACAGTTACATGTCATAGAGTACGCTGAGAGGTGTAGTACCACAGTCACACATAATAATACAGTTACATGTCATAGAGTATGCTGAGAGGTGTAGTACCAGTCACACATAATAATACAGTTACATGTCATAGAGTACGCTGAGCGGTGTAGTACCACAGTCACGCATAATAATACAGTTACATGTCGTAGAGTACGCTGAGAGGTGTAGTACCACAGTCACACATAATAATACAGTTACATGTCATAGAGTACGCTGAGAGGTGTAGTACCACAGTCACACATAATAATACAGTTACATGTAATAGACTACGATGAGAGGTGTAGTACCACAGTCACACATAATAATACAGTTACATGTCATAGAGTACGCTGAGAGGTGTAGTACCACAGTCACACATAATAATACAGTTACATGTCATAGAGTAGGCTGAGAGGTGTAGTACCACAGTCACACATAATAATACAGTTACATGTAATAGAATACGCTGAGAGGTGTAGTACCACAGTCACACGTAATAATACAGTTACATGTCATAGAGTACGCTGGGAGGTATAGTACCACAGTCACACATAATAATACAGTTACATGTCATAGAGTATGCTGAGAGGTGTAGTACCACAGTCACACATAATAATACAGTTACATGTCATAGAGTACGCTGGGAGATGTAGTACTACAGTCACGCATAATAATACAGTTACATGTCATAGAGTAGGCTGAGAGGTGTAGTACCACAGTCACACATAATAATACAGTTACATGTCATAGAGTACGCTGAGCGGTGTAGTACCACAGTCACACATAATAATACAGTTACATGTCGTAGAGTACGCTGAGAGGTGTAGTACCACAGTCACGCGTAATAATACAGTTACGTGTCATAGAGTAGGCGGAGAGGTGTAGTACTACAGTCACACGTAATAATACAGTTACATGTCAGAGTACGCTGAGAGGTGTAGTACCACAGTCACACATAATAATACAGTTAGGTGTCATAGAGTACGCTGGGAGATGTAGTACCACAGTCACACATAATAATACAGTTACATGTCATAGAGTACGCTGAGAGGTGTAGTACCACAGTCACACGTAATAATACAGTTACAGGTCATAGAGTACGCTGAGAGGTGTAGTACCACAGTCACACATAATAATACAGTTACATGTCATAGAGTACGCTGAGAGGTGTAGTACCACAGTCACGCATAATAATACAGTTACGTGTCATAGAGTAGGCTGAGAGGTGTAGTACCACAGTCACGCATAATAATACAGTTACGTGTCATAGAGTAGGCTGAGAGGTGTAGTACCACAGTCACACATAATAGTACAGTTACGTGTCAGAGTACGCTGAGAGGTGTAGTACCACAGTCACACATAATAATACAGTTACGTGTCATAGAGTACGCTGAGAGGTGTAGTACCACAGTCACACGTAATAATACAGTTACGTGTCATAGAGTAGGCTGAGAGGTGTAGTACCACAGTCACACATAATAATACAGTTACATGTCATAGAGTACGCTGAGCGGTGTAGTACCACAGTCACACGTAATAATACAGTTACGTGTCATAGAGTACGCTGAGAGGTGTAGTACCACAGTCACACGTAATAATACAGTTACATGTCATAGAGTACGCTGAGTGGTGTAGTACCACAGTCACACGTAATAATACAGATACATGTGTCAGAGTACGCTGAGAGGTGTAGTACCACAGTCACACATAATAATACAGTTACGTGTCATAGAGTAGGCTGAGAGGTGTAGTACCACAGTCACACATAATAATACAGTTACATGTCGTAGAGTACGCTGCGAGGTGTAGTACCACAGTCACACATAATAATACAGTTACATGTCATAGAGTAGGCGGAGAGGTGTAGTACCACAGTCACACGTAATAATACAGTTACGTGTCATAGAGTAGGCTGAGAGGTGTAGTACCACATTCACACATAATAATACAGTTACATGTCATAGAGTACGCTGAGAGGTGTAGTACCACATTCACACATAATAATACAGTTACATGTCATAGAGTACGCTGAGAGGTGTAGTACCACAGTCACACGTAATAATACAGTTACATGTGATAGAGTACGCTGGGAGGTATAGTACCACAGTCACACATAATAATACAGTTACATGTCATAGAGTACGCTGAGAGGTGTAGTACCACAGTCACACATAATAATACAGTTACATGTCATAGAGTACGCTGAGAGGTGTAGTACCACAGTCACACGTAATAATACAGTTACGTGTCATAGAGTAGGCTGAGAGGTGTAGTACCACAGTCACACATAATAATACAGTTACATGTCGTAGAGTACGCTGCGAGGTGTAGTACCACAGTCACACATAATAATACAGTTACATGTCATAGAGTAGGCGGAGAGGTGTAGTACCACAGTCACACATAATAATACAGTTACATGTCAGAGTACGCTGAGAGGTGTAGTACCACAGTCACACATAATAATACAGTTACGTGTCATAGAGTACGCTGGGAGATGTAGTACCACAGTCACACATAATAATACAGTTACATGTCATAGAGTACGCTGAGAGGTGTAGTACCACAGTCACACGTAATAATACAGTTACATGTCATAGAGTACGCTGAGAGGTGTAGTACCACAGTCACACATAATAATACAGTTACATGTCATAGAGTACGCTGAGAGGTGTAGTACCACAGTCACGCATAATAATACAGTTACGTGTCATAGAGTAGGCTGAGAGGTGTAGTACCACAGTCACGCATAATAATACAGTTACGTGTCATAGAGTAGGCTGAGAGGTGTAGTACTACAGTCACACATAATAATACAGTTACATGTCAGAGTACGCTGAGAGGTGTAGTACCACAGTCACACATAATAATACAGTTACATGTCATAGAGTACGCTGAGAAGTGTAGTACCACAGTCACACATAATAATACAGTTACATGTCATAGAGTACGCTGAGAGGTGTAGTATCACAGTCACACATAATAATACTGTTACATGTCATAGAGTATCCTGAGAGGTGTAGTACCACAGTCATACATAATAATACAGTTACATGTCATAGAGTATCCTGAGAGGTGTAGTACCACAGTCACAAATAATAATACAGTTACATGTCAGAGTATCCTGAGAAGTGTAGTACCACAGTCACACATAATAATACAGTTACATGTCAGAGAGTACGCTGAGAGTTGTAGTACCACAGTCACACATAATAATACAGTTACATGTCATAGAGTACGCTGAGAGGTGTAGTATCACAGTCACACATAATAATACAGTTACATGTCATAGAGTACGCTGAGAGCTGTAGTACTACAGTCACACATAATAATACAGTTACATGTCATAGAGTACGCTGAGAGGTGCAGTACCACAGTCACGCATAATAATACAGTTATATGTCATAGAGTACGCTGAGAGGTGTAGTACCACAGTCACACATAATAATACAGTTACATGTCATAGAGTACGCTGAGAGGTGTAGTACCACAGTCACACATAATAATACAGTTACATGTCATAGAGTACGCTGAGAGTTGTAGTACCACAGTCACACATAATAATACAGTTACATGTCATAGAGTACGATGAGTGGTGTATTACCACAGTCACACATAATAATACAGTTACATGTCATAGAGTACGATGAGAGGTGTAGTACCACAGTCACGCATAATAATACAGTTACGTGTCATAGAGGACGCTGAGAGGTGTAGTACCACAGTCACACATAATAATACAGTTACGTGTCATAGAGGACGCTGAGAGGTGTAGTACCACAGTCACACATAATAATACAGTTACATGTCATAGAGTACGCTGAGAGGTGTAGTACCACAGTCACACATAATAATACAGTTACATGTCATAGAGTACGCTGAGAGGCGTAGTACCACAGTCACACATAATAATACAGTTACATGTCATAGAGTACGCTGAGAGGTGTAGTACCACAGTCATACATAATAATACAGTTACATGTCAGAGTACGCTGAGAGGTGTAGTACCACATTCACACATAATAATACAGTTACGTGTCATAGAGTACGCTGAGAGGTGTAGTACCACAGTCACACGTAATAATACAGTTACATGTCATAGAGTAGGCTGAGAGGTGTAGTACCACAGTCACACATAATAATACAGTTACATGTCATAGAGTACGCTGAGCGGTGTAGTACCACAGTCACGCATAATAATACAGTTACATGTCGTAGAGTACGCTGAGAGGTGTAGTACCACAGTCACACATAATAATACAGTTACATGTCATAGAGTACGCTGAGAGGTGTAGTACCACAGTCACACATAATAATACAGTTACATGTAATAGAGTACGATGAGAGGTGTAGTACCACAGTCACACATAATAATACAGTTACATGTCATAGAGTACGCTGGGAGGTGTAGTACCACAGTCACACATAATAATACAGTTACGTGTCATAGAGTACGCTGAGCGGTGTAGTACCACAGTCACACATAATAATACAGTTACATGTCATAGAGTAGGCTGAAAGGTGTAGTACCACAGTCACACATAATAATACAGTTACATGTCATAGAGTACGCTGAGCGGTGTAGTACCACAGTCACACATAATAATACAGTTACATGTAATAGAGTACGCTGGGAGGTGTAGTACCACAGTCACACATAATAATACAGTTACGTGTCATAGAGTACGCTGAGCGGTGTAGTACCACAGTCACACATAATAATACAGTTACATGTCATAGAGTAGGCTGAAAGGTGTAGTACCACAGTCACACATAATAATACAGTTACATGTCATAGAGTACGCTGGGAGATGTAGTACTACAGTCACGCATAATAATACAGTTACATGTCATAGAGTAGGCTGAGAGGTGTAGTACCACAGTCACACATAATAATACAGTTACATGTCATAGAGTACGCTGAGCGGTGTAGTACCACAGTCACACATAATAATACAGTTACATGTCGTAGAGTACGCTGAGAGGTGTAGTACCACAGTCACGCGTAATAATACAGTTACGTGTCATAGAGTTGGCGGAGAGGTGTAGTACTACAGTCACACGTAATAATACAGTTACATGTCAGAGTACGCTGAGAGGTGTAGTACCACAGTCACACATAATAATACAGTTAGGTGTCATAGAGTACGCTGGGAGATGTAGTACCACAGTCACACATAATAATACAGTTACATGTCATAGAGTACGCTGAGAGGTGTAGTACCACAGTCACACGTAATAATACAGTTACAGGTCATAGAGTACGCTGAGAGGTGTAGTACCACAGTCACGCATAATAATACAGTTACGTGTCATAGAGTAGGCTGAGAGGTGTAGTACCACAGTCACGCATAATAATACAGTTACGTGTCATAGAGTAGGCTGAGAGGTGTAGTACCACAGTCACACATAATAGTACAGTTACATGTCATAGAGTACGCTGAGAGGTGTAGTACCACAGTCACACATAATAATACAGTTACATGTCATAGAGTATCCTGAGAGGTGTAGTACCACAGTCATACATAATAATACAGTTACATGTCATAGAGTATCCTGAGAAGTGTAGTACCACAGTCACACATAATAATACAGTTACATGTCAGAGTACGCTGAGCGGTGTAGTACCACAGTCACACATAATAATACAGTTACAAGTCATAGAGCAAACTGAGCGGTGTAGAACCACAGTCACACATAATAATACAGTTACGTGTCATAGAGTACGCTGAGAGGTGTAGTACCACAGTCACACATAATAATACAGTTACATGTCAGAGTACGCTGAGAGGTGTAGTACCACAGTCACACATAATAATACAGTTACATGTCATAGAGTACGCTGAGAGGTGTAGTACCACAGTCACATAATAATACAGTTACATGTCAGAGTACGCTGAGAGTTGTAGTACCACCGTCACACATAATAATACAGTTACACGTAATAGAGTACGCTGAGAGGTGTAGTACCACAGTCACACATAATAATACAGTTACATGTCATAGAGTACGCTGAGAGGTGCAGTACCACAGTCACGCATAATAATACAGTTACATGTCATAGAGTACGCTGAGAAGTGTAGTACCACAGTCACACATAATAATACAGTTACATGTCAGAGTACGCTGAGAGTTGTAGTACCACAGTCACACATAATAATACAGTTAGGTGTCATAGAGTACGCTGGGAGATGTAGTACCACAGTCACACATAATAATACAGTTACATGTCATAGAGTACGCTGAGAGGTGTAGTACCACAGTCACACGTAATAATACAGATACAGGTCATAGAGTACGCTGAGAGGTGTAGTACCACAGTCACACATAATAATACAGTTACATGTCATAGAGTACGCTGAGAGGTGTAGTACCACAGTCACACATAATAATACAGTTACATGTCATAGAGTACGCTGAGAGGTGTAGTACCACAGTCACACATAATAATACAGTTACGTGTCATAGAGTAGGCTGAGAGGTGTAGTACCACAGTCACGCATAATAATACAGTTACGTGTCATAGAGTAGGCTGAGAGGTGTAGTACCACAGTCACACATAATAGTACAGTTACGTGTCATAGAGTACGCTGAGAGGTGTAGTACCACAGTCACACATAATAATACAGTTACATGTCATAGAGTATCCTGAGAGGTGTAGTACCACAGTCATACATAATAATACAGTTACATGTCATAGAGTATCCTGAGAAGTGTAGTACCACAGTCACACATAATAATACAGTTACATGTCAGAGTACGCTGAGCGGTGTAGTACCACAGTCACACATAATAATACAGTTACAAGTCATAGAGCAAACTGAGCGGTGTAGAACCACAGTCACACATAATAATACAGTTACGTGTCATAGAGTACGCTGAGAGGTGTAGTACCACAGTCACACATAATAATACAGTTACATGTCAGAGTACGCTGAGAGGTGTAGTACCACAGTCACACATAATAATACAGTTACATGTCATAGAGTACGCTGAGAGGTGTAGTACCACAGTCACATAATAATACAGTTACATGTCAGAGTACGCTGAGAGTTGTAGTACCACCGTCACACATAATAATACAGTTACATGTCATAGAGTACGCTGAGAGGTGTAGTACCACAGTCACACATAATAATACAGTTACATGTCATAGAGTACGCTGAGAGGTGCAGTACCACAGTCACGCATAATAATACAGTTACATGTCATAGAGTACGCTGGGAGGTATAGTACCACAGTCACACGTAATAATAAAGTTACGTGTCATAGAGTACGCTGAGAGGTGTAGTACCACAGTCACGCATAATAATACAGTTACATGTCATAGAGTACGCTGAGAGGTGTAGTACAACAGTCACACATAATAATAGTTACATGTCATAGAGTACGCTGAGAGGTGTAGTACCACAGTCACACATAATAATACAGTTACATGTCATAGAGTACGCTGAGAGGTGTAGTACCACAGTCACACATAATAATACAGTTACGTGTCATAGAGTATGCTGAGAGGTGTAGTACCACAGTCACACATAATAATACAGTTACATGTCATAGAGTACGCTGAGAGGTGTAGTACCACAGTCACACATAATAATACAGTTACATGTCATAGAGTACGCTGGGAGGTATAGTACCACAGTCACACATAATAATACAGTTACATGTCATAGAGTACGCTGAGAGGTGTAGTACCACAGTCACACATAATAATACAGTTACATGTCATAGAGTACGATGAGAGGTGTAGTACCACAGTCACACATAATAATACAGTTACATGTCATAGAGTACGCTGAGAGGTGTAGTACCACAGTCACACATAATAATACAGTTACATGTCATAGAGTATGCTGAGAGGTGTAGTACCAGTC